>NC_050101.1:109512738-109748232 GCF_902167145.1 Zea mays | reverse complement strand
GTGCAAAATCAGTGCACGTTTGGACTAAAGTACAAAAACTATGAAAGTAAGGTATCTTAAGTCATATGGTTCACAATCATGAAGATTTGCAAGCTAAACCCTGAATTTTGGACCTATTTGCAAAAAGAACCTATTTGAGTTCTAAACCTAAGTCTGAAATTCAGTGACATTGGCTCAACTTTGGAGCTCTATATCTTCCAAATTATTGAGAATTTGCCCTAGGTCACCACATCAATTTTGTAGATCTATCAAAGGTGAACAACTTTGTTTAAGGGATTAAACATTGTTGTTATGAAGAATTTGGAGATAATTAAACCCAAAGTCAGGCTGTCAGGCTGTTTGATGTCTGAATTTCAGACTAACAGTACAAGTGCAAGAACTTTGGGCACGAATTCTGGCATGATCGAGCAAGAATTTGCCTAGGGTTGCTATACCAATAATATAGCTGGATCCTAGAGCTATCACTTTGCTAAAGAGTGTCGATCATGTTATTACATAAAATTAAGAGAAAATTCGCCCTAAACTTTGGCTGTCAGGTGCACTAAATGAGGAATGGCCATGGTACAATACTGAAGAAGATCGACTGCCAGCCGTTCATCGTCGATGACCTCTCCGCCGCGATTCGTGCCACCGCTGTCTCGATTCGTGATCGGGGAGGAATGGATAACACCGGGGATGGGTAAAAAGATCTGGGCGGGATGGATTGCGATTGCTAGCTGGTCCGGCCATCCTGTACACTTGCCGCGCGGCCGTCCGAGTTTATCCTCACCTGAGCTCGCCGTTTCACTCAACCGTGCCACGCCGCAAAGCATTCTCCACGTCGTAGGGATCGTGGAGGATAGTCAGTTACACCTCCTGCACCGTTTTCTCCTCGCTCGCCACGATACGCAGAGCACGGTGAAATATCCAAGTCGCCGTGAGCTGATCTCCAACCCAAATTCCCTGGCCGCCGCTCACGATCACTATAAATTGAGTGCACCCGCGGCTCCATAGGGTAATCACGCATCTATTGCACCAATCCTTGCCCCGGATTATCCACCAGGGACCGAGAATTGCTCACTTCCCCCAATCACGGTTTCCGCCACCGTAAAACGCACCTCGCCGTGGCCAGCCACTTCCAGGTTTGTTCATGCTCTCTGCTGCCTTGTTTCAGAATTAGTGTGCTTCCCTGATGCTCCTCAACCAACCCAATTACACTGAGTCCCCCTTAATTACCGGGAACGCGATACCCATTCGAGTGTCCGCGCTGTTTCCATGGACCGATCGATTCAATGTCCCATTGATGAAATTGTTTGAGGGGAAACCCTCGTTAGGTCTTAGATTTGATCTCTGCCAAAGTAGAACGCTAGTCATCACGTGAATCATCTGATACATGCTCGCCGGAGTTCGTCCCTACGCGGTTCGCCATCTTGTAGATGTCAGTGAGACATGTGAATAGCGCCAAGGACCGCCACTCTAATTTTGAACCGGTAAGGGCGTTTTTGTAAAGTTGTCGCGGGCACGCGTGCGCGCGGGCGAATTTGCTCGCTGCTGGGCCGCTTCGGCTGAAATGAGCCCAACACTGTTTAAGCTTTTCTCTTTTCTTTTTCTGTGAAACTTTAGAAATCTATAGAAAATTGTAGAAAAATGGTAAAAATGTCAAACCAATTTTGCTAAATTCCTAATTTTCATAGAATTTAATAAAAATAGTTTCATGATTTTTAGGTCAAATAGAGAATTTTGGAGCATTTAAAATAGTCTAAAACATTGTTTCTGGATTTTTAGAAAATAGATAATAACTCCAAAAATCCCCAAACTTTTTAGATGATCTTTATACATTATTTAGAAGCCTTGGGTAGAGTTTGGTATGATTTGGACCTTGTTTGATACTTAGGACCCAAAACCCTACCCCTGCCCTTTGAATTCCTTTATTAACTCCGGAAACCCTAGGTTCTCGGAGAACCGTGAAGGAAAATTATATTCAAGACTTTAGAAAATAAACTTTTACTATCTTTGCACTCTCATGAGCATTACATGGGCATTCATTATTATGTATGGTTATATTTAGAAAACGAGGAAGAAGTTGAAGTAGAAGAAGAAAAGACTTCGCCACCACCACCCGAGGAACATCAGGCAGGCAACTGCTTTTATTTTGATATCTGCGGATCCGAGCCTGATTCACCTGTAAACCAAGGCAAGCCCCGGTGCATTTGCCACCTCCTTGATTCTTTTAAAATCTTTCTCACTTGCTTGATGCATTAGGTGATAGGAGTTGAATGCTAAAACAATTCATGCATTACCTTCCTTGAATTTGATTACCTTCCTTTGAATCCCTGTTTTACAAACGGTTTTTACTATGCTTAGTCTTGCTCTAGCAAAACAAAATGTTTTGTTTTTACAAAAGATGATGTGGCAAAGTGGGAGGGATGTTTTCGAAACTAAAACTTGATGGTGAGTCCATCATGGCCATGATGGGTTCAGTATCGGAAAAGATGTACCTCTGTCAGGTACCAAACTTTGGGATTTGAAATGATTAAGCTAAGATCGGGCGGGTGACTTGCATGAGAAGATAGTCTCGGTGTAGTGTCTCCATCTGAGTCGATTAAGGACCATGTCGATGTAGGTCTGCTGACCGAGGACCCTTTAACTGGTCACATGCCTCGTCATGGGTAAGCTTTGCCTCGGGCAGACTAATACCAGAATAAGATACCACGCAATGGGAGTGGAGAGATGGCGAGTGTAGCGTGTACCCTCCGTGGCAAGAGGCTGGACGGTGGTGTATCTGTGCTCTCGGTTGGCGTGAACCTGATCTGGTCTTAAGAACCCCGGTGGCGAGTTGACATAAGCAAGGATTAAGTGCTACATATGTCGTGTGATCAGAGATCCTCAGCTGAGTATAATCGATTCGGATCTCCGTACCTTCACGGTTATGAAAACTTGGTCACTGACCTATACGTAGAACTCCAGTAAAGATGAAGGGTTGTTAAGAAATTGGCTAGTGTAGGTCAAGTGATTGAACTAGGGTTGAAAGAACTCTAGTTACAGGTAATTAAACTTAACTTGACAAATAAAACTGGATTTTAAGGATCCACTGTTAGTAAGCATTTCTGCAAACAGAATCGTTGATTATTGAGAAACCTTACCTTGACTCCCTTATAACCAGCATACCCTTAAGAGTCTTTTTTAGTCGGGTAAGTCTTGCTCAGTAATTCCATACTCAGGGTTTTATTCCCTATTATTTTTAGGTGAGGAAGCAACAAACTTTTGTTGTTTTTGTTCCAAGGTGATCTCAAAAGAAGAAGACCAAGAGTAAAGCTGCGGGAGGAAAGGATCCTCCATAAAAACTTTTGTGTAAAACTTATCGAGAGGGGTTTTTGCCTCCCTTGGCTTGTAATAATAATACTCTGCACTCATATGTTATATTCTGGTCTGTAAATATTAATCTTTGTCTTACTTTTAAATAAAGGTAAGTTAAGGTAATGGCTTTCGCACTTTCGTAACTCCGATGCTTGTAATGTCTGCGTGACGGGTAAAACGCTCTTGGGAAAGGTAAGAAAAGTAGATAGCGAACTTGTCAAGTGATTCAGGGGCACCTGTAGGGTTGTCTGAGGTCCGTTGGACAAGGACAACTGTAGGTGAGCCTAATGACTTGGGAGGTTCCGTCACATGTGGTTGTATATGAAATCTGTGGTTTTCTCTGTAAATGTCAGAAATGTACAAAAATATAATTTTTTTGCAACTGCTGAAATTCATTATGTCTGATGGCTTAACACAAGCCGTCGGACATAATACTTCATTATGTCCGAAGGCTAACATAGGCTGTCGGCTAATATAGGCCACCAGACATAAGCGATGGACGACCGTTAACTGCCGTTACCGAGGATAAACGCCGATGGCCGAAAGGTGCCGTCAGACATAGCTTATGTCCAATGGCCACCGTCGGAAATAAGAGTATTTTTGACCCTTTATGACAGAGGGACGGGTACCGTCGAACATAAGCCTACGACCGTCCGTCGAAAATAACTTATGTCTGATGGCTTTAACCGTCGAAAATACCCTGTTTTACTAAAGTGACGAACAAGCACCACCCACGTATATGTATTTCCTTTAATCTGGGTTGCTGCTGCTCGTTCTAGTAGCATATTATTGACCAAACTTCTACCACGTCCTACGTACAATCCTGCATGTATTAGAGTACGTCTGGTTTCACATCAGACACTTATTCACGTTGTGTTTGTTTTTTCAAAGAAGAATGTAAAAGTTCATGTACCTGAGCTCCAGGACATGCCATTTTTGTTTTCTTTTGTTTTTTTTGCAAGCACCACGTAGCAGTTTAAAAGCTAAATTCCACCGAATCTATCTCTATATATGCATACACTCAGAACGTCTCCAAAACCCTCCTTAAAAATCATTTGGGAAGTCAATGCATGATTATGCCAAGTGATCGATGAACAAAATAAATAGAGGGCTCTATTTTTATCTTCCTCGCCAGTAGTTTTTAGTAATTAGAAAATCTTCAGGACTCTGATGTATAATTTACTTGCTAAACCAGAGACAAGTTAACAAAATAAGCACCAACCTTAATTTACCCCCTCCAATAGTTTACCATATGAACTTTCTAAAAAAAACGAATTGTTTGGCGCAGCAATTCCAGGTCAGTGCGGCCATCCACCATGTCCGTCGACAGATAGGTTGTCATTCTCGGTTCACCCCATCCACCATGTGTGTTAGTACCGGACCTTGTACATTATTCCCCATGGTCTTCATGGGACAGCGACGATAGAAGTGCTACACAAAAACATTTGTCAACTTATTCCTTTGGCTTTAATCTGTACTGGTTTCTACTATTTCTACAATATTTTTGTCTCTATAGATTGCAGCTGCAGCAGCCTGAACAACTGGCTTCAACGGATACCAGACAATCGAAACTAAATGTCTTAGCTTATAGTCTCGGTTGCATGCACCGATATTAATTAATTGATATCTTTAATACCAATTGTTGAATATATGTTCAAGAGACAATCATGACATATGATAACACTAATGAGTCTTTATGGTAAAAACACATTAGTAAGGGTCTATATGTACCAAAGGTCTGGCATGCTTGAGAGAATCATATTAGCTACCGCTGTCTCTTCCTATGGTTGCAGACGCTCGATACGTCGACACCGCTTCTCTCGATATGCATGGTGTTAGCGCACCGACATTACGATATTTCATCTTCACACGTATGGATATACCATGGTGACACTGTTGTTACTGTGGTGTTGATCAATAATGAACTTGAGGAGGATGGTCAAATGTGTTGTTGTTGGTACGTAAGGACATTCGATGACTTCCACTACATCAATGTGTCCTTCCACTGTGTTGCGCGTCTAGTAGTAGAAATGCATGATTCTGTAGTTACATGCAATCTTGGTTAAACATGGTAGATATGCTAGTGTGTATCGTGCATGATTTCCATCAGTGGTACCAGAGCTAGGTCATGCACAATTTTTGATCTAGATTATTTGCATATAGGTGATACTCCTAGTATATTGCATCTATTTTTCTTTGGTTATAGCACCACTTAGGACAAATGAGGTAATTGCCGGTATAGTTGCATATCTCTACCGACTAGAATCACCGTAGGGATAACAATACATGTATCTTTTAGATTGAGAAAGTCAAGAAATCTGAATTGGATATACTGTTATGGCTCTATGTCACACAATTGTCAATATGATTGACAGTAAAAATAGAGACATTTAGCTTGTCTTGAAATCAACTTGATTTGATTAATCTGGTGATATTTATATAGAGCTTTCAGTGATGTGACCAGGAATTTCTGAGTGTACGACATAGATTATTTGGACAAACCATTTTCATACCGCATGGTAGTATCCGACTCTCCACCTAGCATGGTTTTATAGAGAATATTATGAATAATATGAACCAAATATAGAAACCACATATAGGACTTGATGATGTAGATCACCATGATAAATGGATGACTTCTATCCTACATTTAATATAATTATATGCGATGGTTTATTTTTCTACCTTACTATCCACCCATGTACTAAATATGATAGGATAGTTTCCCTAAAAAATTAAGAATTTATTTTGATACCCTTCCAATTACTATGTTTATATAGATTCTAATCATCACTTGGTGGGCCTACCAAAGAAAAGTCTCATTGATTATTTTAATCTAATAGGGTAAGTCCTAGACATTTGCTAAAGATGAAGGGCAAAGGTGAGGGCAAGGCTAAAGATGAGATCTCAAAGCTAAATGCAAAGTCTAAGTCTGGCCTTTCTTCTAAAGACAAAAATTTCATTGTGGTGACCTTGAGAAACGGTCTAGGAACTACAAGAAGTACTTAGAAGACTAAGGAAATTGAGACTTCTATTTTGTTTATATATCTAGGAACTACAAGAAGTACTTAGAAGACTAAGGAAATTGAGACTTCTATTTTGTTTATATATGTTATTGAAATTAATCTGGCTATTTCTTTTAGTGAATCATGGGTATTTGATATCAGATCGATGATTCATACTTGCAAATCATTGCAAGGACTAAAAAGGACTAGAATATTTGCTACAAATGAGTTGAATATGTGTGTAGGCAATAGAGCAAAGGTTGTTGCACTAGCCATCGACACTTATCAAGTGCCACTTGTACACATTTTAGAAAGATCTTAACAAATATCTAATCCAGAGAATTCCTAATTTTCAATAGCAACAGATATCTAAGTTTTATAGCTTGCCATGGTTATTATTGTAGAAGATTTTGAAACCTTGCCTTATGCCCTCATTTCATGGCTTCATGACTGTTATAGAAATTTCTAAATTTTTTGTTTTGTTTCTGTTGGTACCTCAAGATTGGGGCACCCACTACTGCTGGATCAAGCTGGACCCTCCAGGACCATTGGAGCTTTGTCTTTTAGTTGCACTGGACAGTCCGGTTCCGCACCGGACATGTACTGTTCACTGTCCGGTGCGCCTCTGGCGGCTGCTCTGACTTCTGCGTGCACTGTCCGCGTACTATAGCGTTTAGAGGTGTTCGTTGCAGTCGACCGTTGCACTGTTAGCCGTTGCTCCGCTGGTGCACCGGATAGTCCGGTGGCACACCGGACAGTCCAGTGGCACACCGGACAGTCCAGTGAATTATAGCGGAGCTACACCTGAGAAACCCAAAGGTGGCGAGTTTGGAGTTGTACGGTCCTGGTGCACCGGACACTGTCCGGTGGCATACCGGACAGTCCGGTGCGCCAGACCAGGGTACCCTTCAGTTCCTTTGCTCCTTTGCTTTTGAACCCTAACTTTGATATTTTATTGGTTTGTGTTGAACCTTTATGCACCTGTGGAATTCTCCTCTCAAGGACGTCACCTTCAAGAACATCACCGGCACCTCCTCCACCCCGGAGGCCGTTAGCCTGCTCTGCACTGCCAAGATCCCATGCACCGGTGTCACCATGGATGACGTCAACGTCGAGTATAGCGGCACCAACAACAAGACCATGGCTATACGCACGAACGCCAAGGGCAGCACCAAGGGTTGCCTCAAGGAGCTTGCATGCTTCTAGACCCTCCGTCGACTGACCCATCTCTCTAGTTATAATTTTTCTCTCGTCCTTGCATTGCCCATTAGTTGCTATCCATTGGTAACGCACAACAGTAAAACGACAGACATCCGACAGCTATATTATGTTCGACGGTGTAACACCCTGAATTTGAGGGTATAAAATTTCTTCTCTAAATGCCAACCAAATTCAGGTGTTACCTCTTGTCTCTCTCTCTTTTCCTTTTGATTAAAAGTAAGTGAATTAGGCGAGGGTTTAATTATTTATTTTGTCAAAACTTATGTGAGTCATGAAATGTTGCATCATGCTGAGCCTAAATTATTCTTTTGTTTGATGCACATGTTTGAATTGGTTTGAATTTGAAATTTGGTTTGAGTTTGATTTGAAAACCATAAAGAAATTAAAATAGAAAAGACATTAGAAATTTCAAAAAAAAAAGAAAAGGAAAGAAGCTCGAACCTCCTCCCTCCTTGGCCTTTCGGCCCATCCAGCACAATTAACCGCCCGCATCCGCTGACAAGCGGGCCCCACCTATCGGCGCCACGCCCTGCTCGCCCTCTCCCTCTCTTCTTAGTGGGACCACCCCGTCAGCACCGCGCCCTGCTCGCCCGCGCGTTCCCTCGCTGACTCGCGACCCCTATTGTCAGACCCATCCCCTCCCCTGCAACTGTCGCGCCCGCGCCCATGGCGTGCGCCCATGCGGTCAAAGCGCGCCCACGTCCCCACGACCTCTCCATGTCACCCGAGTGCTAGGTGAAGACCCCGAACACTCCCTCAGCTCGCCCCTGCCTCACATTCGCTCTTTCCCTGCCCTCGCACTCACCCAGCCGCAGCGCCGCCCCCCGCTGTTGCTTCACCTTTCTGCTGTCGCCGCTGGACTTCTGCCAGCGCTTTGGCCATGGTGAGCTTTGCCTGAGCTTGGCGCACCGGGAACCCATGGTGGTTTCCCCTTTCCTCAAATCCTCTACCCGATCTGCGCTCCACCTCTCCCCTGCGCAGGTTGGAGCTCGCCGCCGTCATGATTCTTCAACGTCCGGCCAACCAGAGCCCCATCGCGCCGTGCCAAGCTGCCCGAAGCACCGTATCTGGGTAAGTGACATTCCTGTGTCCCTCTTTTGCGCCAATTCTGCTATACGTGGGGGATTTTGGCCGTCGAAGTTGCCCCTCGCCGGGCCGTAGCATCTTCACGGCGTTCAACCACTGCAACCCCTTCCTGAGCCTGAACTTAGGCCTAGAGCACCCCCACCCTCTCCCTGGAGCCTATGCCGACCGCAGAGCGCCGGTTTAACCCTCACCGCGACGGGTATTGCTCGCCAGAGTAACCTTGGATTCGCCCGAGGGTCCCCCTCCACCGTCTGCCTGTCTTAGTCCTATTCTCGGCACCCAGACCTTGCCATAGTGCTTGCCGAGTCCTCCCCAACCTCTTTGGCTACCCAGACCAACCCCTAGTGTCCTAGAAGCCCCGGTCTGCCTCGCCTCCGGCGACTGCGCTGCTGTGTCTGCTGAGAGCGCCACCCCTAGCTGACCAGAGGAGACTAAACCCCTCGTGCCGAATCCGAACCGCCCGGTCTTGATCTGACGACCTGAAGTCATGGATAACGGTTCGCGTGGTTTATGGAACCAGAGCCATCGATCTACAATCCAGTGGCCAACGCGCCCCGTGTCCTCTTCATACTGCTGACCCATGGGCCCTGTGTGTCAGTGCCTCAACCCACCCGAGCCCACCTGTCAAGAGCCTGCGCCCTCGCTCGCTATTCTAATCTAGACCTTTGCTCGGAGATCGGACGGCTAGCGCAACCATGTACCCCTTCGCGTGGCAGTTTTGCTAAAGAGACCCTCGCTTTTTAGAAATCAACCCGCTGTCCCTGGTTTTCACGTGTAGGCCTCTGTAATCTTACGGATTGAACCCTAGACTTCTATTTATTCACAAATTTAGGCCCATTTTTGTATTTTAAACTTCAAAACTTGTTTATTTCATATCTTTTGCATATGAACTTCAAATTGAGTGATTCAAATTGCAAAATGTTCATAGGATTATTCTCTGTCCAAATAAATTATGATCATTCACTGTCTGTACATGTTAATTTTATGCCTAGACTATAGGTTAGTATATGTAATAGTTTGTTTACTAAATAAGAAAATAAAAAGGAAAACCCTAATGGTAATTAGATGTTCAACCTTGTGAGATTAATAATATGTAATGTATGAATTTATCCCTGGTATAATTTTGTGTCTCACTAAAATTAGTGGAATTAAAATTATGCAATCCATGGAGATAGATAATATTTAGGGAATCACAAACCACTAGTGTGCCAGTTCACTCTAGCACCTAAGTTGACCTTTTGTGTTTACATTGCTCTGTCAAAATTGTGTTCACTTGGTTGTATATGTTTGGTGTATTGTTCATTTGTCTTTATCCAATTGCATTGAATGCATGATCGCTTTGTTTAGACACTGAGCAGCTCGTGGTTCCTTAGTGTGTTGCTGAAGATCTTCCTGAGCAACAACCTGGTGAAGGCAAGAGTCCTCCGACCTACTATGTCCTACTTACTTTATAGTTCACCGTCCCGCATTACATTATTTAAACCTAAGGATTAACTAGTCTGTATTTACCTTATCCTTGTTTACCTTTTTGGGTTTCTAAGCTTTATGCTATTGCTTTAACTTAATCAATGAACATGATGTGAATCTTTATGATACAATGATGTTATCTTGATGATGATCTTGTGATACTTTAGGGGACTCAGGCTATTTCCTGAGTACCTCTCCGTAAGGACCTGTTCATTGAGTGACCACCTGGGATAACAGTACAACCATGAGTGTGGAATGGGACACCCTTAGCTGATTAATTAGAGGAACTTGAGGTGTAGTTGGCTTCGCCGTAGGGCGTCTATGGGGTCCAGGCAGAACACTTGCTCTGCCGAGGCTGGTTGCCGAGGTTCTTTCGATTTGGTTTTGTTAGTCACCCTTCCTGTGGGGAGAATTATTGTGTTTATCAAACTAGAGAAACCTAACGGGCGGCTATGACCTCTTGGGAATCTTTGTAAAGGCTACGTAGTGTATCCCTAGCCATTCACCTCGGTTGTGAAGATCGAGTTTGTACAACCTAGGCTGGAAAGGGATCATGACTCGTGGGTAAAGTGTGCAACCTCTACAGAGTGTTAGAAACTGGTATATCAGTCGTGCTCACAGTTAAGAGCAGTCTTGGGATACTTTTGATTAGAAGAACTTTGGATACTTTTATGATTATGGTTAATGATGATAAATATAACTTTGATCTCTGGTATTTCCTCTTGGAGGGAGTACTTTTAGGTAATAACTGGGTTTATTGCTAAAACATGGCTTTACTACTAGGTAATAAATATCTGACCAACTAAAAGCAATTTCTTAACCTTAACTCCACATACAGCTAGTCCACATTAGCCAAACGGGACATTTGCTGAGTATGTTGATGTGTACTCACCCTTGCTTTGAAAACCACCCCACCCAAGGTTGTCGCCACTATATTCAGTGCTCAGGAGGAGATGCAGCAACATGGAGGACTTTGATGAGTTCCAGGACTGCGATGAGTTCTAGTTATGTTAGTGGTGAACCTCCAGTCAGCTGCCTATGATGGCTTTATCTGCTACACTCACTTTTCCGCACTTTGATAATAGTAATGACAATGTTATGTTAATGACTCCGTGGATGTCTTGGACATCTTGATGTAATAAAGTACTATTTCCACTATTTACTTTGAGCAATGTGTGATGATGTCCAATTATGTAATCGCTATGTAAGTGAGTTTCTGATCCTGGCACATACATGGTTCGCATTCTGTTTACCTTCCAAAACCGGGTGACAGACGACCTCCTAGGTGGCCGTCAGATAGAACGTTATATCCGACGGCCTAAGGCAGCCGTCGGACATAAGATCCTACGTTCGACGGCTGTTAGACGGACCGTTAGACATAAGGTTATTTTCGATGGCTATCAGATAAGCCGTCGGACATAACCTTATGTCCGACGGTCGCCTAGGAGGCTGTCGGACATAAGGGATTTAAACCCCGTCAACGCCCGCCCGCATCGTTTCAGTTCCATTCTTCAAGGAACACACAAGCCGAGGCCGCCGCCACCCACCAGCCGCCGCCGAGCACCTCCCCAGCCTGCGCCGGCGCCCGCCCTGCCCCCAACGCTGCCCGAGCCCATGGACACCTTTGTCACCGTCCTCGATGCCGCCGGAGCCGCTCCGATGCAGCCCACGCCTGCCTCAGCCTCTGCCCCCGTCCCCAACGCCGTCGGCGCCTGCCTCGACCCCACCGGCGCTCGCTTCACTGGCTCTACGCCCAGCTAAGTGGGTAATTTTGTAACTTTTAGTATAATTTTGTATATGCATATAGATTGTTTGCTATTAGTTATGTTTAGTTTGTTATGTCCGACAACCTAAGTTTATTATGTAATTATATTAGCTTGTTTTAGTTTATTTAGTGGTGCCTATATAATTTAAACTTTTAATTTCCGAGTGTAATTATTATGCCCTCGAAAATAAGATCATTTTATATGATTTAGGGTCCCGTGAAATGATTTTTCAATGTAATATTGTATTAGTGTGGTTTATTAGTAATCATAAGTAATTAAGTTAACGTCTCGTATCTAGTATGGAGGAGGATCGTCGATGGATGTATGAAGGTTGGAAGAAAAAAGGTGCTTTATCAAGTGAGTGGGTTGCCAAGACTGACGCGTTTCTTGACCATGCTTTTGCTCGGTTGGAGACTGGAATCGATGTTAGGTGCCCTTGTAGCAAGTGTCGGAACATTTATTTCCTTGACAGGGACTATGTCGATAGATCTTTGTAAGAACGGTTATATGCCAGGCTATGAGGTGTGGGTGCACCACAGTGAGGACCCACCTCATCGTATTGTATCGTAAGTTCAGTCACATGAAGAGGGGGCTATGATAGGATGGAAGAGATGCTTGACAATGTACGCCTTGAGCTTCTACCCGTCGATTTGGAGAACCCCGGTCAACCCTCCGATTATGAGGATCCTCCTATGCCTGAGGTTCAGAAGTTTTTCGAGCTCCTTAAAGCTACCGAAGAGCCGTTGCACGAGCACACGAAAGTGACCGTCCTTGTGTTCGTGACTCGACTTATGACTATTAAGTCTAAGTTTGCATTCTCAAACAACTGCTACAAGGAGCTTCTGAACTTGATCAGTGATGTACTTCCGAAGAATCACAAGATGCCAAAGGACATGTATGAGTCCAAGAAGTTGCTATCTGGTCTCGGTATGGACTACGAAAAAATCGATGTCTATGACAATAACTATATGATTTTCTGGAAGGAGACCATGAGTGAGAAGAAGTTTATAGTATGTGGTGAGCGTAGATTCATAGAGGTTGAAAACGATGATGGCTTGACCGTGACGACCGAGATAGCACGTAAGCAGATTCATTACATGCCTCTTATAACTCGGTTGAAACGTTTGTTCATCTCCAAGAATACAACCAGACACATGAGGTGGCACAAAGAAGGGGTACGCTAGAATCCAGATGTCATGGCGCACCCAGCTGATATAGATGCATGGAAGGTACTAGATGCCTTTGATTCCAGCTTTGCTGTTGAAGTGCGAAATGTCCGCTTCCGTTTGGCAATAGATGGTTTCTCACCTTTCAATCTAACTGCGCCATACTACTCATGTTGGCTCATATTTGCTGTTCCATACAACCTTCTGCCAGCTCTTTGCATGAAATATGAATTTATTTTCTTATGTCTTGTAATACCTGGTCGGGATCATCCTAGAACAAAGATCGATGTGATGATGAGACCCCTGATTGAAGAATTGAAAATTTTGTGGGAAGGAGTCGAGGCGTACGATTGTTACAAGAAATAGAAGTTCAACCTGAGAGCTGCGTTTTTATGGTCTATTCACGATTTTATGGCTTATGGTATCTTTGCTGGATGGAGTTGTCATGGGATTCTCACATTTCCGATATGCGCTGAAGACACTTTATGCTTCCGACTGAAGTTTGGTGGAAAGATATGTTACTTCGATTGCCATTGATGTTTTTTTCTAGAGGATCACCCATTCAGGTTCGATAGGAATGCTTTTAAACAAGTTTTTGCATCTCATATCATATTTTACTGATTCTTGTTTTAGGTACATGTTAATGCATCTATTTGCTTGATCGAAAAACATTTCATGTAGGTGTCTGTGCCTTGGATGGCCACCCTATCATACGGTTATCGGGCCTTGTGCAGGTGGTGGGCTTCCCTTGAGTTTCATGCCATTTTTGAAAGGAACATGGGAAACCGTGGTACTGAGTCGTTCCACAACTACGACGGTGATGGACATGTACACTTGGCTAAGCGAATGGTATGTCACATTATGTTGTAACTTTGAATTACATAGAAATGTGTCATTCTAACTTGTATGTACAGGAAGTCAAATCCGCCCGTACGCCTACGAATGTGGAGGTGTATATGCAAGGGCATAAGGGTTCTGATCCACAGAATCCTGATGTTTTATGCAGTCAGACAACCATCGACCGTCTAGTGTGTTTTTGGTACTCTATTATGTGTTTGTGCATCAACTTGGTAATGAACATATATTTGGTATGTTTGCCTCTAGCCTTTGTATGGGCAGGAGATGGTTCAGCGCCATGGGCAGGACCACGATTGGAGGAACCAGCCAATCGACCCTCAGGCAGCATATGCTAGTGCAGGAGGACAAGCCCATGGACAATGAGAGTATTTGATTTGGATTTCAAAATTGTTCTCATATGCTTGTGATTGAACTGAGTCCATGGTTTACTCTACTAAGTGCATGGTTCACTCTTGTAGGTTGGGTATTTTTGATTCCACGATTGATTCTAGGGAGCTGAGACATCATGGACGACAGTCCACATCCTCGTCTTCGCAGTCGTCCCGTTCTCGATCATCCGCCCAAGAGATAGAGATTGCAGTGTTGCGTCAGCATGCAGAGTATCATGAATCAATTTTGAGGGAAACAAATGGAGTATCAGAGGCAACAAGCTGAGTACCAAAAGAAGAAGGACGAGTATTATTCAAACCTCTAGGCCCATAATCAAGCTCTACTCTCGGTAAGTTGAAGTAACATTTTGTTCGTAACAACTAAAAACACATGATGTGTACCTTATTTTCTCAACAATGGCTTGCATCTAATTTGTAGCAACTAGCACAACAAGCGGGCGTCTCGATGCCGACATATGGGATGCCGCCTCTGGACTTTGCACTGCCTGCCAATGTTGTTGCCTCCACCCCGCCTTAATTCCATATGGTATGTACACATATATGTGTGTGACATGTTCATAGTTGTCTTATGTGTTAAAATGAAAAACTTAGTGGTTAATATTTCATGTGGGTGTGTTATAGGGATTTCAGACACCTTCCGCTTCAGTTGCCGCACCTAGAGATGTGTCTGGTCAAGACGACACATCAAATTATTAGGTGAACAACCTTTTCAACACCTAGAGTCCAGCCGGAGGAAGTGGCTATAACTTGAACCAACCAGGTGACGGATATGAGTGATAGTTCATCAAATGTGTTTGATTTGGAACTATGTCAATGTTCATGTCAAGGACTATGTGTCGAACTATGTCAGTGTTTAATTTGGAACTATATGTTGATGTAAAAGACTTGTTGCAACTATTTGGAACTATATGTTTGTGAATGTGAGGTGATGTTTGTGAATGTGAATACTTATGTGAATTGATGTTTGTGAATGTATGTGAATATGTGGTGTAACACCCCTGGTGTTACTGTTACTAAAACTTGAGCATAACATCATCAGCATTAGCATTTCATGTGTTTGATACACCTAGAATGCATTCACTAGGCTGAAGTTTCAAACAAGTTGTATTGATATGGCATTTTGCAAATAAAACCCTGGAGTAGGGTACTTAACCCTAAATGGGGTTTAGAAGGGTAAAACAAAATCCAAAAAGAGAAAATCCTAAAGCTTAAGTGAAATAGTCATAAAATGTTACTAAGAAGGGACCTAAATTACATTCACACCCCTGAAATACCAAAAACCCTAAAAAGGACCCTAGAAAACCCTAAACCTAAACCCTAGGGGGCTAAGTGCAAAATCAGTGCACTTTTGGACTAAAGTACAAAAACTATGAAAGTAAGGTATCTTAAGTCATATGGTTCACAATCATGAAGATTTGCAAGCTAAACCCTGAATTTTGGACCTATTTGCAAAAAGAACCTATTTGAGTTCTAAACCTAAGTCTGAAATTCAGTGACATTGGCTCAACTTTGGAGCTCTATATCTTCCAAATTATTGAGAATTTGCCATAGGTCACCACATCAATTTTGTAGATCTATCAAAGGTGAACAACTTTGTTTAAGGGATTAAACATTTTTGTTATGAAGAATTTGGAGATAATTAAACCCAAAGTCAGGCTGTTTGATGTCTAAATTTCAGACTAACAATACAACTGCAAGAACTTTGGGCACGAATTCTGGCATGATCGAGCAAGAATTTGCCTAGGGTTGCTATACCAAGATTATAGCTGGATCCTAGAGCTATAACTTTGCTAAAGACTGTCGATCATGTTATTACATAAAATTAAGAGAAAATTTGCCCTAAACTTTGGCTGTCAGGTGCACTAAATGAGGAATGGCCATGGTATAGTACTGAAGAAGATCGACTGCCAGTCGTTCATCGTCGATGACCTCTCCACCGCGATTCGTGCCACCGCCGTCTCGATTCGTGCTCGGGGAGGAATGGATAACACCGGGGACGGGTAAAAAGATCTGGGCGGGATGGATTGCGATTGCTAGCTGGTTCGACCATCCTGTCCACTTGCCGCGCAGCCGACCGAGTTTATCCTCACTGGAGCTCGCCGTTTCACTCAACCGTGCCACGCCGCAAAGCATTCTCCACGTCGTAGGGATCATGGAGGATAGTCAGTTACCCCTCCTGCACCGTTTTCTCCTAGCTCGCCACGATACAGCAGAGCACGGTGAAATATCCAAGTCACCGTGAGCTGATCTCCAACCCAAATTCACTGGCCGCTGCTCACGATCACTATAAATTGAGTGCACCCGCGGCTCCATAGGGTAATCACGCATCTATTGCACCAATCCTTGCCCCGGATTATCCACCAGGGACCGAGAATTGCTCACTTCCCCCAATCACGGTTTCCGCCACCGTAAAACGCACCTCGCTGTGGCCAGCCACTTCCAGGTTTGTTCATGCTCTCTGCTGCCTTGTTTCAGCATTAGTGTGCTTCCTTGATGCTCCTCAACCAACCCAATTATACTGAGTCCCCCTTAATTACCGGGAACGCGATACCCATTCGAGTGTCCGCGCTGTTTCCATGGACCGATCGATTCAATGTCCCATTGATGAAATTGTTTGAGGGGAAACCCTCGTTAGGTCTTGGATTTGATCTCTGCCAAAGTAGAACGCTAGTCATCACGTGAATCATCCGATACATGCTCGCCAGAGTTCGTCCCTACGTGGTTCGCCGTCGTGGACTTCGAAATGAGAAAGGATATAAGCACGGGGGTGTTCTTGTAGATGTCCGGTGAGACATGTGAATAGCGCTAACGGACCACCACTCTAATTTTGAACCGGTAAGGGCGTTTTTGCAAAGTCATCGCGGGCACGCGTGCGTGCGGGCGAATTCGCTCGCTGCTGGGCCGCTTCGGCTGAAATGAGCCCAACACTGTTTAAGCTTTTCTCTTTTCTTTTTCTGTGAAACTTTAGAAATCTATAGAAAATTGTAGAAAAATGGTAAAAATGTCAAACCAATTTTGCTAAATTCCTAATTTTCATAGAATTTAATAAAAATAGTTTCATGATTTTTAGGTCAAATAGAGAATTTTGGAGCATTTAAAATAGCCTAAAACATTATTTCTGGATTTTTAGAAAATAGATAATAACTCCAAAAAATCCCCAAACTTTTTAGATGATCTTTATACATTATTTAGAAGCCTTGGGCAGAGTTTGGTATGATTTGGACCTTGTTTGATACTTAGGACCCAAAACCCTACCCCTGCCCTTTGAATTCCTTTATTAACTCCGGAAACCCTAGGTTCTCGGAGAACCATGAAGGAAAATTAGATTCAAGACTTTAGAAAATAAACTTTTACTATCTTTGCACTCTCATGAGCATTACATGGGCATTCATTATTATGTATGGTTATATTTAGAAAACAAGGAAGAAGTTGAAGTAGAAGAAGAAAAGACTTCGCCACCACCACCCGAGGAACATTAGGAAGGCAACTACTTTTATTTTGATATTTGTGGATCCGAGCCTGATTCACCTGTAAACCAAGGCAAGCCCCGGTGCATTTGCCACCTCCTTGATTCTTTTAAAATCTTTCTCACTCGCTTGATGCATTAGGTGATAGGAGTTGAATGCTAAAACAATTCCTGCATTACCTTCCTTGAATTTGATTACCTTCCTTTGAATCCCTATTTTTACAAACGGTTTTTACTATGCTTAGTCTTGCTTTAGCAAAAAAAAATGTTTTGTTTTTACAAAAGATGATGTGGCAAAGTGGGAGGGATGTTTTTGAAAATAAAACTTGATGGTGAGTCCATCATGGCCATGATGGGTTCAGCATCGGAAAAGATGTACCTCTGTCAGGTACCAAACTTTGGGATTTGAAATGATTAAGCTGAGACCGGGCGGGTGACTTACACGAGAAGAGAGTCTCGGTGTAGTGTCTCCGTCTGAGTCCATTAAGGACCGTGTCGATGTAGTCCTGCTGACCGAGGACCCTTTAATTGGTCACATGCCTCGTCATGGGTAAGCTTTGCCTCGGGCAGACTAATACCAGAATAAGATACCATGCAATGGGAGTGGAGAGATGGCGAGAGTAGCGTGTACCCTACGTGGCAAGAGGCTGGATGGTGGTGTATCTGTGCTCTCAGTTGGCGTGACCCTGATCTGGTCTTAAGAACCCCGGTGGCGGGTTGACATATGCAAGGGTTAAGTGCTACATATGTCGTGTGATCGGAGATCCTCAGCTGAGTATAATCGATTCGGATCTCCGTACCTTCGCGGTTATGAAGACTTGGTCACTGACCTATACGTAGAACTCCAGTAAAGATGAAGGGTTGTTAAGAAATTGGCTAGTGTAGGTCAAGTGATTGAACTAGGGTAGAAAGAACTCTAGTTACAGGTAATTAAACTTAACTTGACAAATAAAACTGGATTTTTAAGGATCCACTGTTAGTAAGCATTTCTGCAAACAAAGTCATTGATTATTGAGAAACCTTACCTTGACTCCCTTATAACCAGCATACCCTTGAGAGTCTTTTTTTAGTCGGGTAAGTCTTGCTGAGTAATTCCATACTCAGTGTTTTATTCCCTATTATTTTTAGGTGAGGAAGCAACAAACTTTTGTTGTTTCTGTTCCAAGGTGGTCTCAAAAGAAGAATACCAAGAGTAAAGCTGCGGGAGGAAAGGATCCTCCATAAAAACTTTTGTGTAAAACTTATCGGGAGGGGTTTTTGCCTCCCTTGGCTTGTAATAATAATACTCTGCACTCGTATGTTATATTCTGGTCTGTAAATATTAATCTTTGTCTTACTTTTAAATAAAGGTAAGTTAATGTAATGGCTTTCGCACTTTCGTAACTCCGATGCTTGTAATGTCTGCGTGACGGGTAAAACGCTCTTGGGAAAGGTAAGAAAAGTAGATACCGAACTTGTCAAGTGATTCAGGGTCACCTGTAGGGTTGTCTGAGGTCCGTTGGACAAGGACAACTATAGGTGGGCCTAATGACTTGGGAGGTTCCGTCACATGTGGTTGTATATGAAATCTGTGGTTTTGTTTGTAAATGTCAGAAATGTACAAAAATATAATTTTTTGCAACTGCTGAAATTCATTATGTCTGATGGCTTAACACAAGCCATCGGACATAATACTTCATTATGTCTGAAGGCTAACATAGGCCGTCGGCTAATATAGGCCACTAGACATAAGTGATGGACGACCGTTAACTGCCGTTACCGAGGATAAACGTCGATGGCCGAAAGGTGCCGTCAGACATAGCTTATGTCCAACGTCCACAGTCGGAAATAAGAGTATTTTTGACCCTTTACGACAGAGGGATGGGTACCGTCGATCATAATCCTACGACCGTCTGTCAAAAATAACTTATGTCTGATGGCTTTAAACGTCGAAAATACGCTTTTTACTAAAGTGGCGAACAAGCACCACCCACGTATATGTATTTCCTTTAATCTGGGTTGCTGCTGCTCGTTGGTAGTAGCATATTATTGACCAAACTTCTACCACGTCCTACGTACAATCCTGCATGTATTAGAGTACGTCTGGTTTCACATCAGACACTTATTCACGTTGTGTTTGTTTTTTCAAAGAAGAATGTAAAAGTTCATGTACCCGAGCTCTAGGACATGCCATTTTTTTATTTTGTTTTTTTGCAAGCACCACGTAGGAGTTTAAAAGCTAAATTCCACCGAATCTATCTCTACATATGCATACACTCAGAACGTCTCCAAAGTTCTCCTTAAAAATCATTTGGGAAGTCAATGCATGATTATGCCAAGTGATCAATGAACAAAATAAATAGAGGGTTCTATTTTTATCTTCCTCTCCAGTAGTTTTTAGTAATTAGAGAATCTCTAGGACTCTGATGTATAATTTACTTGCTAAACCAGAGACAAGTTAACAAAATAAGCACCAACCTTAATTTACCCCCTCCAATAGTTTACCATATGAACTTTCTAAAAAACGAATTGTTTGGCGCAGCAATTCCAGGTCAGTGCAGCCATCCACCATGTCCGTCGACAGATAGGTTGTAATTCTCGGTTCACCCCATCCACCATGTGTGTTAGTACCGGACCTTGTACATTATTCCGCATGATCTTCATGGGACAGCGACGGTAGAAGTGCTACACAAAAAACATTTGTCAGCTTATTCCTTTGGCTTTAATCTGTACCGGTTTCTACTGTTTCTACAATATTTTTGTCTCTATAGATTGCAGCTGCAGCAGCCTGAACAGCTGGCTTCAATGGATACCAGACAATCGAAACTAAATGTCTTAGCTTATAGTCTCGGTTGCATGCACCGATATTAAGTAATTGATATCTTTAATACCAATTGTTGAATATATGTTCAAGAGACAATAATGACATATGATAACACTAATGAGTCTTTATGGTAAAAACACATTAGTAAGGGTCTATATGTACCAAAGGTCTGGCATGCTTGAGAGAATCATATTAGCTACCACTGTCTCTTCCTATGGTTGCAGACGCTCGATACGTCGACACCGCTTCTCTCGATATGCATGGTGTTAGCACACCGGCATTACGATATTTCATCTTCACACGTATGGATATACCACGGTGACACTGTTGTTACTGTGGTGTTGATCAATAACGAACTTGTGGAGGATGGGCAAATGTGTTGTTGTTGGTACGCAAGGACATTCGATGACTTCCACTACATCAATGTGTCCTTCCACTGTGTTGCGCGTCTAGTAGTAGAAATGCATGATTCTGTAGTTACATGCAATCTTGGTTAAACATGGTAGATATGCTAGTGTGTATCGTGCATGATTTCCATCAGTGGTACCAGAGCTAGGTCATGCACAATTTTTGATCTAGATTATTTGCATATAGGTGATACTCCTAGTGTATTGCATCTATTTTTCTTTGGTTATAGCACCACTTAGGACAAATGAGGTAATTGCCGGTATAGTCGCATATCTCTACTGACTAGAATCACCGTAGGGGTAACAATACATGTATCTTTTAGATTGAGAAAGTCAAGAAATCTGAATTGGATATACTGTTATGGCCCTATGTCACACAATTGTCAATATGATTGACAGTAAAAATAGAGACATTTAGCTTGTCTCGAAATCAACTAGATTTGATTAATCTGGTGATACTTATATAGAGCTTTCAGTGATGTGACCAGGAATTTCTGAGTGTACGACACAGATTATTTGGACAAACCATTTTCATACTGCATGGTAGTATCTGACTCTCCACCTAGCATGGTTTTATAGAAAATATTATGAATAATATGACCCAAATATAGAAACCACATATAGGACTTGATGATGTAGATCACCATGATAAATGGATGACTTCTATCCTACATTTAATATAATTATCTGCGATGGTTTATTTTCCTACCTTACTATGATAGGATAGTTTCCCTAAAAAATTAAGAGTTTATTTTGATACCCTTCCAATTACTATGTTTATATAGATTCTAATCATCACTTGGTGGGCCTACCAAAGCAAAGTCTCATTGATTATTTTAATCTAATAGGGTAAGTCCTAGACATTTGCTAAAGATGAAGGGCAAAGGTGAGGGCAAGGCTAAAGATGAGATCTCAAAGCTAAATGCAAAGTCTAAGTCTGGCCTTTCTTCTAAAGACAAAAATTTCATTGTGGTGACCTTGAGAAACGGTCTAGAAACTACAAGAAGTACTTAGAAGACTAAGGAAATTGAGACTTCTATTTTGTGTATATATGTTATTGAAATTAATCTGGCTATTTCTTTTAGTGAATCATGGGTATTTGATATCAGATCGATGATTCATACTTGCAAATCATTGCAAGGACTAAAAAGGACTAGAATATTTGCTACAAATGAGTTGAATATGTGTGTAGGCAATAGAGCAAAGGTTGTTGCACTAGCCATCGACACTTATCAAGTGCCACTTGTACACATTTTAGAAAGATCTTAACAAATATCTAATCCAGAGAATTCCTAATTTTCAATAGCAATAGATATCTAAGTTTTATAGCTTGCCATGGTTATTATTGTAGAAGATTTTAAAACCTTGCCTTATGCCCTCATTTCATGGCTTCATGATTGTTATAGAAATTTCTAAATTTTTTTGTTTTGTTTCTATTGGTACCTCAAGATTGGGGCACCCACTACTGCTGGATCAAGGTGGACCCTCCAGGACCGTTGGAGCTTTGTCTTCTAGTTGCACTGGACAGTCCGGTGCCGCACCGAACATGTACTGTTCACTGTCCGGTATGCCTCTGGCGGCTGCTCTGACTTCTGCGCGCACTGCCGCGCACTATAGCGTTTACAGGTGTTCGTTGCAGTCGACCATTGCACTGTTAGTCATTGCTCCGCTGGTGCACTGGATAGTTCGGTGGCACACCGAACAGTCCAGTGAATTATAGTGGAGCGACGCCTGAGAAACCCGAAGGTGGCGAGTTTGGAGTTGTACGGTCCTGGTGCACCGGACACTGTCTGGTGGCATACCGGACAGTCCGGTGCACCAGACCAGGGCACCCTTCAGTTCCTTTGCTCCTTTGCTTTTGAACCCTAACTTTGATCTTTTATTGGTTTGTGTTGAACCTTTATGCACCTGTGGAATATATAATCTAGAGCAAACTAGTTAGTCCAATCATTTGTGTTGGGCATTCAACCACCAAAATTATTTATAGGAAAAGGGTAAACCCTAATTCCCTTTCAATCTCCCCCTTTTTGGTGATTGATGCCAACACAAACCAAATCAAATATATAAGTGCAGAATTGAACTAGTTTGCATAAGGTAAGTGCATAGGTTACATAGAATTAAACCAATTTATACTTTTACTAGATATGCATGGTCCCTTTCAATCTCCCACTTGTTTTGTTTTTGCAAATCTTTTTGGAAATTCTTTTTCAAAGTCTTTTGCAAATAGTCAAAGGTATATGAATAAGATTGTAAGAAGCATTTTCAAGATTTGAAATTTCTCCCCCTGTTTCAAATGCTTTTCCTTTGACTAAACAAAACTCCCCCTGAATAAAATTCTCCTCTTAGCTTTCAAGAGGGTTTTAAATAGATGTCAATTGGAAATATATTTAGATGCTAATTTTGAAAATATACCAATTGAAAATCAAAATACCAATTTGAAATTAAACATACCAATTTAAAAAATTTCAAAAGGTGGTGGTGCGGTCCTTTTGCTTTGGGCTTAATATTTCTCCCCCTTTGGCATTAATCGCCAAAAACGGAGACTTTGTGAGCCCTTTATACTTTCTCCCCATTGGTAAATGAAATATGAGTGAAAGATTATACCAAATTTGGAGAGTGATGCGGAGTGACGGCAAAGGATAAACGATACCGTTAGAGTGGAGTGGAAGCCTTGTCTTCGCCGAAGACTCCATTTCCCTTTCAATCTACGACTTAGCATAGAAATACACTTGACAACACATTAGTCATAGCCACGAAAGAGATATGATCAAAGGTATACAAATGAGCTATGTGTGTAATGTTTCAATCAAAATTTCGAGAATCAAGAATATTTAGCTCATTCCTAAGTTTGCTAAAGGTTTTCTCATCTAATGGTTTGGTAAAGATATCGACTAATTGTTCTTTGGTGCTAACATAAGCAATCTCGATATCCCCCTTTATTGGTGATCCCTCAAAAAGAGATACCGAATGTCTATATGCTTAGTGCGGCTGTGTTCAACGGGATTATCCGCCATGCGGATAACACTCTCATTGTCACATAGGAGAGGGACTTTGCTCAATTTGTAGCCATAGTCCCTAAGGGTTTGCCTCATCCAAAGTAATTGCGCACAACAATGTCCTGCGGCAATATACTTGGCTTCGGCGGTAGAAAGAGCTATTGAGTTTTGTTTCTTTGAAGCCCAAGACACCAGGGATCTCCCTAGAAACTGACAAGTCCCTGATGTGCTCTTCCTATCAATTTTACACTCTGCCCAATCGACATCTGAATATCCTATTAAATCAAAGGTGGATCGCTTGGGGTACCAAAGACCAAATTTAGGAGTGTAAACTAAATATCTCATGATTCTTTTCACGGCCCTAAGGTGAACTTCCTTAGGATCGGCTTGGAACCTTGCACACATGCATATAGAAAGCATACTATCCGGTCGAGATGCACATAAATAGAGTAAAGATACTATCATCGACCGGTATACCTTTTGATATACGGATTTATCTCCCGTGTCGAGGTCGAGATGCCCATTAGTTCCCATGGGTGTCCTGATGGGCTTGGCATCCTTCATTCCAAACTTGTTGAGTATGTCTTGAATGTACTTTGTTTGGCTGATGAAGGTGCCATCTTGGAGTTGCTTGACTTGAAATCCTAGAAAATACTTCAACTCCCCCATCATAGACATCTCGAATTTTTGAATCATGATCCTAATAAACTCTTCACAAGTAGATTTGTTAGTAGACCCAAATATGATATCATCAACATATATTTGGCATACAAACAAAACTTTTGCAATGGTTTTAGTAAAGAGAGTAGGATCGACTTTACTGACTCTGAAGCCATTAGTGAAAAGAAAATCTCTTAGGCATTCATACCATGCTGTTGGGGCTTGCATGAGCCCATAAAACGCCTTTGAGAGTTTATAAACATGGTTAGGGTACTCACTATCTTCAAAGCCGGGAGGTTGCTCAACATAGACCTATTCACCCCATTTGATCACTTTTTTGGTCCTTCAGGATCTAATAGTTATGTATAATTTAGAGTCTCTTGTTTAATGGCCGGATATTTCTAATTAATCTAAGAATTTATGATATTTTTTAATTTTTTATCATGTCTGATGAGAATTAACATAAAGGCTCAATTGGGTCCTGAATTAATAATAGAGTGAAAATTAATCCAGAGGCTCTATTAGAACCTTCAATTAGTAATACCAAGATATATATAAGATAGTAGAGTATAGTTTAAATGTTGGCATTGTTCATTCTTTCTTTTGTTATTTAATTTATGCTTTCCACAGTGGTTAGTGGTTACGTCTGAAGGGTCCAAATAATGCATGAAGAGTTTGAGGACAAGAAGTCTGCCCTAAAATAGCGATGCAAAGGCATGGTGTCCAAGCCATACATATAGCGCACTAATTTTATCCGCAGAACAGTGGTATTTATAGGTCCTAGTGCCCAGGCAACAAGAGACACAAATAAAGCATCGATCACGACAAGATGGCATGCACAAACAATGCGATGAGAGCCTTGTTCCTCCTGGTCCTCTTCTGCATCGTGCATGGTGAGAAGGAAGAGTCAAAGGGCATCGATGCGAAAGCGTCCGGGCCTGGTGGGTCCTTCGACATCACCAAGTTGGGCGCCTCCGGCAATGGCAAGACAGACAGCACGAAGGCTGTGCAGGAGGCATGGGCATCGGCGTGCGGCGGCACTGGGAAGCAGACAATCCTCATACCCAAGGGCGACTTCCTTGTCGGACAACTCAACTTCACAGGCCCTTGCAAGGGCGACGTGACCATCCAGGTGGATGGCAATCTGCTGGCGACCACGGACCTAAGCCAGTACAAGGACCATGGTAATTGGATCGAGATTCTACGCGTGGATAACCTGGTCATCACCGGCAAGGGAAACCTTGACGGGCAGGGCCCAGCCGTGTGGAGCAAGAACTCCTGCACCAAGAAGTACGACTGCAAGATCCTTCCCAACTCGCTGGTGATGGACTTCGTGAACAACGGGGAGGTGTCCGGGGTCACGCTGCTCAACTCCAAGTTCTTCCACATGAACATGTACCGGTGCAAGGACATGCTGATCAAGGACGTGACCGTGACGGCGCCCGGGGACAGCCCCAACACGGATGGCATCCACATGGGCGACTCATCCGGGATCACCATCACCAACACCGTCATTGGCGTCGGCGACGACTGCATCTCCATCGGCCCCGGGACCTCCAAGGTGAACATCACCGGCGTGACCTGCGGCCCTGGCCACGGCATCAGCATCGGAAGCCTAGGGCGGTACAAGGACGAGAAGGACGTCACGGACATCAACGTCAAGGATTGCACTCTTAAGAAGACGATGTTCGGCGTCCGCATCAAGGCGTACGAGGACGCCGCCTCCGTGCTCACCGTCTCCAAGATCCACTACGAGAATATCAAGATGGAGGACTCAGCCAACCCCATCTTCATCGACATGAAGTACTGCCCCAACAAGTTGTGTACTGCCAACGGCGCCTCCAAGGTCACCGTCAAGGACGTCACCTTCAAGAACATCACCGGCACCTCCTCCACCCCGGAGGCCGTTAGCCTGCTCTGCACTGCCAAGGTCCCATGCACCGGCGTCACCATGGATGACGTCAACGTCGAGTATAGCGGCACCAACAACAAGACCATGGCTATATGCACGAACGCCAAGGGCAGCACCAAGGGTTGCCTCAAGGAGCTTGCATGCTTCTAGACCCTCCGTCGACTGACCCATCTCTCTAGTTATAATTTTTCTCTCGTCCTTGCATTGCCCATTACATGCTATCCATTGGTAACGCACAACAGTAAAATGACAGACATCCGACAGCTATATTATGTTCGACGGTGTAACACCCTGAATTTGAGGGTATAAAATTTTTTCTCTAAATACCAACCAAATTCAGGTGTTACCTCTTGTCTCTCTCTCTCTCTCTTTTCCTTTTGATTAAAAGTAAGTGAATTAGGCGAGGGTTTAATTATTTATTTTGTCAAAACTTATGTGAGTCATGAAATGTTGCATCATGCTGAGCCTAAATTATTCTTTTGTTTGATGCACATGTTTGAATTGGTTTGAATTTGAAATTTGGTTTGAGTTTGATTTGAAAACCATAGAGAAATTAAAATAGAAAAGACATTAGAAATTTCAAAAAAAAGAAAAGGAAAGCAGCTCGAACCTCCTCCCTCCTTGGCCTTTCGGCCCATCCAGCCCAATTAACCACCCGCATCCGCTGACAAGCGGGCCCCACCTATCGGCACCACGCCCCGCTCGCCCTCTCCCTCTCTTCTCAGTGGGACCGCCCCGTCAGCACTGCGCCCTGCTCGCCCGCACGTTCCCTCGCTGACTCGCGGCCCCTATTGTCAGACCCATCCCCTCCCCTACAACTGTCGCGCCTGTGCCCATGGCGTGCGCCCATGCGGTCAAAGCGTACCCACGTCCCCACGACCTGCCCATGTCACCCGAGTGCTAGGTGAAGACCCCGAACACTCCCTCAGCTCGCCCCTGCCTCACATTCGCTCTTTCCCTGCCCCCGCACTCACCCAGTCGCAGCGCCGCCCCCCGCTGTTGCTTCACCTTTCTGCTGTCGCCGCTGGACTTCTGCCAGCGCTTTGGCCATGGTGAGATTTGCCTGAGCTTGGCGCACCGGGAACCCACGATTGTTTCCCCTTTCCTTAAATCCTCTACCCGACCTGCGCTCCACCTCTCCCCTGCGCAGGTCGGAGCTCGCCGCCGTCGTGATTCTTCAATGTCCGGCCAACCAGAGCCCCATCGCGCCGTGCCAAGCTGCCCGAAGCACCGTATCTGGGTAAGTGACATTCTTGTGTCCCTCTTTTGCGCCATTTCTGCTATACGTGGGGGATTTCGGCCGTCGAAGTTGCCCCTCGCCGGGCCGCAGCATCTTCACGGCGTTCGACCACTACAACCCCTCCCTAAGCCCGAACTTAGGCCTAGAGCACCCCCACCCTCTCCCCGGAGCCTATGCCGACCGCAGAGCGCCGGTTTAACCCTCACCGCGACGGGCATTGCTCGCCAGAGTAACCTTGGGTTCGCCCGAGGATCCCCCTCCACCGTCTGCCCATCTTAGTCCTATTCTCGGCACCCAGACCTTGCCATAGTGCTTGCCGAGTCCTCCCCAACCTCTCTGGCTACCCAGACCAACCCCCAGTGCCCTAGAAGCCCCGGTCTGCCTAACCTCCGGCGACTGCGCCTCCGTGTCCGCGGAGAGCGCCACCCCTAGCTGACCAGAGGAGACTAAACCTCTCGTGCCGAATTCGAACCACCCAGTCTTGATCTGACGGCCCGAAGTCGTGGATAACGGTTCGCGTGGTTTCTGGAACCAGAGCCATCAATCTACAATCCAGTGGCCAACGCGCCCCGTGTCCTCTTCAAACTGCTGACCCATGGGCCCTGTGTGTCAGTGCCTCAACCCACCCGAGCCCACCTGTCAAGAGCCTGCGCCCTCGCTCGTTATTCTAATCTGGACCTTTGGTCGGAGATCGGACGGCTAGCGCAACCCCGTACCCCTTTGCGTGGCAGTTTTGCTAAAGAGACCCTTGCTTCTTAGAAATCAACCCGTTGTCCCTGGTTTTCATGCATAGGCCTCTGTAATCTTACGGATTGAACCCTAGACTTCTATTTATTCACAAATTTAGGCCTAATTTTGTATTTTAAACTTCAAAACTTGTTTATTTCATATCTTTTGCATATGAACTTCAAATTGAGTGATTCAAATTGCAAAATGTTCATAGGATTATTCTTTGTCCAAATAAATTATGATCATTCACTGTCTGTACATGTTAATTTTATGCCTAGACTATAGGTTAGTATATGTAATAGTTTGTTTACTAAATAAGAAAATAAAAAGGAAAACCCTAATGGTAATTAGATGTTTAACCTTGTGAGATTAATAGTATGTAATGTATGAATTTATCCCTGGTATAATTTTGTGTCTCACTAAAATTAGTGGAATTAAAATTATGCAATCCATGGAGATAGATAATATTTAGGGAATCACAAACCACTAGTGTGCTAGTTCACTCTAGCACCTAAGTTGACCTTTTGTGTTTACATTGCTCTGTCAAACTTGTGTCCACTTGGTTGTATATGTTTGGTGTATTTTTCATTTGTCTTTATCCAATTGCATTGAATGCATGATCGCTTTCTTTAGACAATGAGCAGCCTGTGGTTCCTTAGTGTGTTGCTGAAGATCTTCCTGAGCAACAACCTGGTGAAGGCAAGAGTCCTCTGACCTACTATGTCCTACTTACTTTATAGTTCACCGTCTCGCTTTACATTATTTAAACCTAAGGATTAACTAGTCTGTATTTACCTTATCCTTGTTTACCTTTTTCGGTTTCTAAGCTTTATGCTATTGCTTTAACTTAATCAATGAACATGATGTGAATCTTTATGATACAATGATGTTATCTCGATGATGATCTTGTGATACTTTAGGGGACTCAGGCTGTTTCCTGAGTACCTCTCCGTAAGGACCTGTTCATTGAGTGACCACCTGGGATAACAGTACAACCATGAGTGTGGAATGGGACACCCTTTGCTGATTAATTAGAGGAACTTGAGGTGTAGTTGGCTTCGCCGTAGGGCGTCTATGGGGTCCAGGCACAACACTTGCTCTGCCGAGGCTGGTTGCCGAGGTTCTTTCGATTTGGTTTTGTTAGTCACCCTTCCTGTGGGGAGAATTATTGTGTTTATCAAACTAGAGAAACCTAACGGGCGGCTATGACCTCTGGGGAATCTTTGTAAAGGCTACGTAGTGTATCCCTAGCCATTCACCTTGGTTGTGAAGATCGAGTTTGTACAACCTAGGCTGGAAAGGGATCATGACTCGTGGGTAAAGTGTGCAACCTCTGCAGAGTGTTAGAAACTGGTATATCAGTCGTGCTCACGGTTAAGAGCAGTCTTGGGATCCTTTTGATTAGAAGAACTTTGGATACTTTTATGATTATGGTTAATGATGATAAATATAACTTTGATCTCTGGTATTTCCTCTTGGAGGGAGTACTTTTAGGTAATAACTGGGTTTATTGCTAAAACATGGCTTTACTACTAGGTAATAAATATCTGACCAACTAAAAGCAATTGCTTAACCTTAACTCCACATACAGCTAGTCCACATTAGCCAAACGGGACATTTACTGAGTACGTTGATGTGTACTCACCCTTGCTTTAAAAACCACCGCACCCAAGGTTATCGCCAATATATTCAGTGCTCATGAGGAGATGCAGGCAACATGGAGGACTTTGAGGAGTTCCAGGACTACGATGAGTTCTAGTTATGTTAGTGGTGAACCCCCAGTCAGCTGCCTGTGAAGGCTTTATCAGATACGCTCGCTTTTTCGCACTTTGATAATAGTAATGACAATGTTATGTTAATGACTCTGTGGATGTCTTGGACATCTTGATGTAATAAAGTACTATTTCCACTATTTACTTTGAGCAATGTGTGATGATGTCCAATTATGTAATCGCTATGTACGTGAGTTTCTGATCCTGGCATGTATATGGTTCGCATTCTGTTTACCTTCCAAAACTGGGTGACAGACGACCTCCTAGGCGGCCATCGAATAGAACGTTATATCTGACGGCCTAAGGCAGCCATCAGACATAAGATCCTACGTTCGACGGCTGTTAGACGGATCGTTAGACATAAGGTTATTTTCGATGGCTATTAGATAAGCCGTCGGACATAACCTTATGTCCGACGGTCGTCTAGGAGGCCATCGTACATAAGGGATTTTAACCCCGTCAGCGCCCGCCCATGTCGTTTCAGTTCCATTCTTCAAGGAACTCACAAGCCGAGGCCGCCACCACCCACCAACCGCCGCCGCCGAGCACCTCCCCAGCCGGAGCCGGCGCCCGCCCGCCCCGACACCGCCCGAGCCCATGGCCACCTACGTCACCATCCCCGATGCCGCGGGAGCCGCTCCGACATAGCCCGCGCCCGCCTCAGCCTCTGCCCCCGCCCCCGATGCCTTCGGCGCCTACCCCGACCCCACCGGCGCTCGCTTCACTGGCTCTACGTCTCGCTAAGTGAGTAATTTTGTGACTTTTAGTATAATTTTGTATATGCATATAGATTGTTTGCTTTTAGTTATATTTAGTTTGTTATGTCCGACAGCCTGAGTTTATTATGTAATTAAATTAGCTTGTTTTAGTTTATTTAGTGGTGTCTATAAAATTTAAACTTTTAATTTCCGAGTGTAATTATTATGCCCTCGGAAATAAGATCATTTTATATGATTTAGGTCCTGTGAAATGATTTTTCAATGTAATATTGTATTAGTGTGGTTTATTAGTAATCATAACTAATTAAGTTAACGTCTTGTATCTAGTATGGAGGAGGATCGTCGATGGATGTATGAAGGTTGGAAAAAAGAGGTGCTTTATCAAGTGAGTGGGTTGCTAAGACTGACGCGTTTCTTGACCATGCTTTTGCTCGGTTGGAGACTGGAATCGATGTTAGGTGCCCTTGTAGCAAGTGTCAAAACATTTATTTCCTTGACAGGGACTATGTCGATAGATCTTTGTAAGAACGGTTATATGCCAGGTTATGAGGTGTGGGTGCACCACGGTGAGGACCCACCTCCTCGTATTGTATCGTAGGTTCAGTCACATGAAGAGGGGGCTACGATAGGATGGAAGAGATGCTTGACGATGTAAGCCATGAGCTTCTACCCGTCGATTTGGAGAACCCCGGTCAACCCTCCAATTATGAGGATCCTCCTACGCCTGAGGTTCAGAAGTTTTTCGAGCTCCTTAAAGCTACCGAAGAGCCGTTGCACAAACACACGAAAGTGACCGTCCTTGTGTTCGTGACTTGACTTATAATTATTAAGTCTAAGTTTGCATTCTCAAACAACTGCTACAAGGAGCTTCTGAACTTGATCATTGATGTACTTCCGGAGAATCACAAGATGCCAAAGGACATGTATGAGTCCAAGAAGTTGCTATCTGGTCTCGGTATGGACTACGAAAAAATCGATGTCTATGACAATAACTATATGATTTTTTGGAAGGAGACCATGAGTGAGAAGAAGTTTACAGTATGTGGTGAGCATAGATTCGTAGAAGTTGAAAACAACGATGGCTTGGCCGTGACGACCGAGATAGCACGTAAGTAGATTCGTTACATGCCTCTTATAACTCGGTTGAAACATTTGTTCATCTCCAAGAATACAACCAGACACATGAGGTGGCACAAAGAAGGGGTACGCTAGAATCCAGATGTCATGGCGCACCCAGCTGATACAAATGCATGGAAGGTACTAGATGCCTTTGATTCCAGCTTTGCTGTTGAAGTGCGAAATGTCCGCTTCGGTTTGGCAATAGATGGTTTCTCACCTTTCAATCTAACTGCACCATACTACTCATGTTGGCTCATATTTGCTGTTCCATACAACCTTCTGCCAGCTCTTTGCATGAAATATAAATTTATTTTCTTATGTCTTGTAATACCTGGTCCGGATCATCCTAGAACAAAGATCGATGTGATGATGAGACCCCTGATTGAAGAATTGAAAATTTTGTGGGAAGGAGTCGAGGCGTACGATTGTTACAAGAAATAGAAGTCCAACCTGAGAGTTGCGATTTTATGGTCTATTCACGATTTTATGGCTTATGGTACCTTTGCTGGATGGATTTGTCATGGGATTCTAACATTTCCGATATGCGCTGAAGACACTTTATGCTTCCGACTTAAGTTTGGTGGAAAGATATGTTACTTCGATTGCCATAGATGTTTTTTTGCTAGAGGATCACCCATTCAGGTTCGATAGGAACGCTTTTAAACAAGTTTTTGCATCTCATATCGTATTTTACTGATTCTTGTTTTGGGTACATGTTAATGCATCTATTTGCTTGATCGAAAAACATTTCATGTAGGTGTCTGTGCCTTGGATGGCCACCCTATCATAGGGTTATCGGGCCTTGTGCAGGTGGTGGGCTTCCCTTGAGTTTCATGCCATTTTTGAAAGGAACATGGGAAACCGTGGTACTGAGTCGTTCCACAACTACGACGGTGATGGACATGTACACTTGGCTGAGCGAATGGTATGTCACATTTTGTTGTAACTTCGAATTACATAGAAATGTGTCATTCTAACTTGTATTTACAGGAAGTCAAATCCACCCGTATGCCTACGAATGTGGAGGTGTATATGCAAGGGCACAGGGGTTCTGATCCACAGAATCCTGATGTTTTATGCACTCAGACAACCATCGACCGTCTAGTGTGTTTTTGGTACTCTATTATGTGTTTGTGCATCAACTTCGTAATGCACATATATTTGGTATGTTTGCCTCTAGCCTTTGTATGGGCAGGAGATGGTTCAGCGCCATGGGCTGGACAACGATTGGAGGAACCAGCCAATCGACCCTCAGGCAACATATGCTAGTGCAGGAGGACAAGCCCATGGATGATGAGAGTATTTGATTTGGATTTCAAAATTGTTCTCATATGCTTGTGATTGAACCGAGTCCATGGTTTACTCTACTAAGTGCATGGTTCACTCTTGTAGGTTGGGTATTTTTGATTCCACGATTGATTCTAGGGAGCTGAGACACCATGGACGATAGTCCACATCCTCGTCTTCGCAGTTGTCCCGTTCTCGATCATCCGCCCAAGAGATAGAGATTGCAGTGTTGCGTCAGCAGCAGAGTATCATCAATCAGTTTTGAGGGAAACAAATGGAGTATCAGAGGCAACAAGCTGAGTACGAGAAGAAGAAGGACGAGTATTATTCAAACCTTCAGGCCCATAATCAAGCTCTACTCTCGGTAAGTTGAAGTAACATTTTGTTCGTAACAACTAAAAACACATGATGTGTACCTTATTTTCTCAACAATGGCTTGCATCTAATTTGTAGCAACTAGCACAACAATGTCAGAAATTTACAAAAATATAATTTTTTTGCAACTACTGAAATTCATTATGTCTAATGGCTTAACACAAGCCGTCGGACATAATACTTCATTATGTCCGAATGCTAACATAGGCTTTGGCTAATATAGGCCACCAGACATAAGTGATGGACGACCGTTAACTGGCGTTACCGAGGATAAACGCCGATGGCTGAAAGGTGCCGTCAGACATAGCTTATGTCCAACGGCCACCGTCAGAAATAAGAGTATTTTTTACGCTTTACGACAGAGGGACGGGTACCATCGAACATAAGCCTACGACCGTCCGTCGGAAATAACTTATGTCTGATGGCTTTAACCTTCGAAAATACCTTGTTTTACTAAAGTGACGAACAAGCACCACCCACGTATATGTATTTCCTTTAATCTGGGTTGCTGCTGCTCGTTGGCAGTAACATATTATTGACCAAACTTCTACCACGTCCTACGTACAATCCTGCATGTATTAGAGTACGTCTGGTTTCACATCAGACACTTATTCACGTTGTGTTTGTTTTTTCAAAGAAGAATGTAAAAGTTCATGTACCCGAGCTCCAGGACATGACATTTTTGTTTTCTTTTGTTTTTTTGCAAGCACCATGTAGCAGTTTAAAAGCTAAATTCCATCGAATCTATCTCTATATATGCATACACTCAGAACATCTCCAAAACCCTCCTTAAAAATCATTTGGGAAGTCAATGCATGATTATGCCAAGTGATCGATGAACAAAATAAATAGAGGGCTCTATTTTTATCTTCCTCTCCAGTAGTTTTTAGTAATTAGAGAATCTCCAGGACTTTAATGTATAATTTACTTGCTAAACCAGAGACAAGTTAACAAAATAAGCACCAACCTTAATTTACCCCCTCCAATAGTTTACCATATGAACTTTCTAAAAAAACGAATTGTTTGGCGCAGCAATTCCATGTAAGTGTGGCCATCCACCATGTCCGTCGACAGATAGGTTGTCATTCTCGGTTCACCCCATCCACCATGTGGGTCAGTACCGGACCTTGTACATTATTCCCTATGATCTTCATGGAACAGCGACGGTAGAAGTGCTACACAAAAAACATTTGTCAGCATATTCCTTTGGCTTTAATCTGTATTGGTTTCTACTATTTCTACAATATTTTTGTCTCTATAGATTGCAGCTACAGCAGCCTGAACAGCTGGCTTCAACGGATACCAGACAATCGAAACTAAATGTCTTAGCTTATAGTCTCGGTTGCATGCACCGATATTAATTGATTGATATCTTTAATACCAATTGTTGAATATATGTTGAAGAGACAATCATGACATATGATAACACTAATGAGTCTTTATGGTAAAAACACATTAGTAAGGGTCTATATGTACCAAAGGTCTGGCATGCTTGAGAGAATCATATTAGCTACCGCTGTCTCTTCCTATGGTTGCAGACGCTCGATACGTCGACACCGCTTCTCTCGATATGCACGTTTTTAGCGCACCGGCATTACGATATTTCATATTCACGTATGGATATACAACGGTGACACTGTTGTTACTGTGGTGTTGATCAATAACAAACTTGAGGAGGATGGGCTTGTTACTGTGGTGTTGATCAATAACAAACTTGAGGAGGATGGGCAAATGTGTTGTTGTTGGTACGCAAGGACATTCGATGACTTCCACTACATCAATGTGTCCTTCCACTGTGTTGCGCGTCTAGTAGTAGAAATGCATGATTCTGTAGTTACATGCAATCTTAGTTAAACATGGTAGATATGCTAGTGTGTATCATGCATGATTTCCATCAGTGGTACCAGAGCTAGGTCATGCACAATTTTTGATCTAGATTATTTGCATATAGGTGATACTCCTAGTATATTGCATCTATTTTTCTTTGGTTATAGCACAACTTAGGAGAAATGAGGTAATTGTCGGTATAGTGACATAACTCTACTGACTAGAATCACCGTAGGGATAACAATACATGTATCTTTTAGATTGAGAAAGTCAAGAAATCTGAATTGGATATACTATTATGGCTCTATGTCACACAATTGTCAATATGATTGACAGTAAAAATAGAGACATTTAGCTTGTCTCGAAATCAACTAGATTTGATTAATCTGGTGATATTTATATAGAGCTTTCATTGATGTGACCAGGAATTTCTGAGTGTACGACATAGATTATTTGGACAAACCATTTTCATACCGCATGGTAGTATCCGGCTCTCCACCTAGCATGGTTTTACAGAGAATATTATGAATAATATGACCCAAATATAGAAACCACATATAGGACTTGATGATGTAGATCACCATGATAAATGGATGACTTCTATCCTACATTTAATATAATTATCTGCGATGGTTTATTTTCCTACCTTACTATCCACCCATGTACTAAATATGATAGGATAGTTTCCCTAAAAAATTAAGAGTTTATTTTGATATCCTTCCAATTACTACATTTATATAGATTCTAATCATCACTAGGTTGGCCTACCAAAGCAAAGTGTCATTGATTATTTTAATCTAATAGGGTAAGTCCTAGACATTTGCTAAAGATGAAGGGCAAAGGTGAGGGCAAGGCTAAAGATGAGATCTCAAAGCTAAATGCAAATTCTAAGTCCGGCCTTTCTTCAAAAGACAAAAATTTCATTGTGGTGACCTTGAGAAACGGTCTAGGAACTACAAGAAGTACTTAGAAGACAATAAGGAAATTGAGACTTCTATTTTGTGTATATATGTTATTGAAATTAATCTGGCTATTTCTTTTAGTGAATCATGGGTATTTGATATCAGATCGATGATTCATACTTGCAAATCATTGCAAGGACTAAAAAGGACTAGAATATTAGCTACAAATGAGTTGAATATGTGTGTAGGCAATAGAGCAAAGGTTGTTGCACTAGCCATCGACACTTATCAAGTGCCACTTGTACACATTTTAGAAAGATCTTAACAAATATCTAATGCAGAGAATTCCTAATTTTCAATAGCAACAGATATCTAAGTTTTATAGCTTGGCATGGTTATTATTGTAGAAGATTTTGAAACATTGCCTTATGCCCTCATTTCATGGCTTCATGATTGTTATAGAAATTTCTAAATTTTTTGTTTTGTTTCTGTTGGTACCTCAAGATTGGGGCACCCACTACCACTGGATCAAGCTGGACCCTCCAGGACCATTGGAGCTTTGTCTTTTAGTTGCACTGGACAGTCCGGTTCCACACCAGACATGTACTGTTCACTGTCCGGTGCACCTCTGGCGGCTGCTCTGACTTCTGCGCGCACGGTCCGCGCACGGTAGCGTTTACAGGTGTTCGTTGCAGTCGACCGTTGCGCTGTTAGCCGTTGCTCCGCTGGTGCACCGGATAGTCTGGTGGCACACCGGACAGTCAAGTGAATTATAGCGGAGCTACACCTGAGAAACCCGAAGGTGGCGAGTTTGGAGTTGTACGGTCCTGGTGCACCGGACACTGTCCGGTGGCATACCGGACAGTCCGGTGCGCCAGACCAGGGCACCCTTCGGTTCCTTTGCTCCTTTGCTTTTGAACCCTAACTTTGATATTTTATTGGTTTGTGTTGAACCTTTATTGACCTGTGGAATATATAATCTAGAGCAAACTAGTTAGTCCAATCATTTGTGTTGGGCATTCAACCACCAAAATTATTTATAGAAAAAGGTTAAACCCTATTTCCCTTTCAATCTCCCCCTTTTTGGTGATTGATGCCAACACAAACCAAAGAAAATATATAAGTGCAGAATTGAACTAGTTTGCATAAGGTAAGTGCATAGGTTACTTAGAATTAAACCAATTTATACTTTTACTAGATATGCATGGTTGCTTTCTTTTATTTTAACATTTTGGACCACATTTGCACCACTTGTTTTGTTTTTGCAAATCTTTTTGGAAATTCTTTTTCAAAGTCTTTTGCAAATAGTCAAAGGTATATGAATAAGATTGTAAGAAGCATTTTCAAGATTTGAAATTTCTCCTCCTGTTTCAAATGCTTTTCCTTTGACTAAACAAAACTCCCCCTGAATAAAATTCTCCTCTTAGCTTTCAAGAGGGTTTTAAATAGATATCAATTGGAAATATATTTAGATGCTAATTTTGAAAATATACCAATTGAAAATCAACATACCAATTTGAAATTAAACATACCAATTTAAAAAATTTCAAAAGGTGGTGGTGCGGTCCTTTTGCTTTGGGCTTAATATTTCTCCCCCTTTGGCATTAATCGCCAAAAACAGAGACTTTGTGAGCCCTTTATACTTTCTCCCCATTGGTAAATGAAATATGAGTGAAAGATTATACCAAATTTGGAGAGTGATGCGGAGTGACGGCGAAGGATAAACGATACCGTTAGAGTGGAGTGGAAGCCTTGTCTTCGCCGAAGACTCCATTTCCCTTTCAATCTACGACTTAGCATAGAAATACACTTGAAAACACATTAGTCGTAGCCATGAAAGAGATATGATCAAAGGTATACAAATGAGCTATGTGTGTAATGTTTCAATCAAAATTCCGAGAATCAAGAATATTTAGCTCATTCCTAAGTTTGCTAATGGTTTTCTCATCTAATGGTTTGGTAAAGATATCGACTAATTGTTCTTTGGTGCTAACATAAGCAATCTCGATATCTCCCCTTTGTTGGTGATCCCTCAAAAAGTGATACTGAATGTCTATGTGCTTAGTGCGGCTGTGTTCAACGGGATTATCTGCCATGCGGATAGCACTCTCATTGTCACATAGGAGAGGGACTTTGCTCAATTTGTAGCCATAGTCCCTAAGGGTTTGCCTCATCCAAAGTAATTGCGCACAACAATGTCGTCCTGCGGCAATATACTTGGCTTCGGCGGTAGAAAGAGCTATTGAGTTTTGTTTCTTTGAAGCCCAAGACACTAGGGATCTCCCTAGAAACTGACAAGTCCCTGATGTGCTCTTCATATCAATTTTACACCCTTCCCAATCGGCATCTGAATATTATATTAAATCAAAGGTGGATCCCTTGGGGTACCAAAGACCAAACTTAGGAGTGTAAACTAAATATCTCATGATTCTTTTCACGGCCCTAAGGTGAACTTCCTTAGGATCGGCTTGGAACCTTGCACACATGCATATAGAAAGCATATTATCCGGTCGAGATGCACATAAATAGAGTAAAGATCCTATCATCGATCGGTATACCTTTTGATCTACGGATTTACCTCCCATGTCGAGGTCGAGATGCCCATTAGTTCCCATGGGTGTCTTGATGGGCTTGGCATCCTTCATTCCAAACTTGTTGAGTATGTCTTGAATGTACTTTGTTTGGCTGATGAAGGTGCCATCTTGGAGTTGCTTGACTTGAAATCCTAGAAAATACTTCAACTCCCCCATCATAGACATCTCGAATTTTTGAATCATGATCGTACTAAACTCTTCACAAGTAGATTTGTTAGTAGACCCAATTATGATATCATCAACATAAATTTAGCATACAAACAAAACTTTTGCAATGGTTTTAGTAAAGAGAGTAGGATCGGCTTTACTGACTTTGAAGCCATTAGTGATAAGAAAATCTCTTAGGCATTCATACCATGCTCTTGGGGCTTGCTTGAGCCCATAAAGCGCCTTTGAGAGTTTATAAACATGGTTAGGGTACTCACTATCTTCAAAGCCGGGAGGTTGCTCAACATAGACCTATTCACCCCGTTTGATCACTTTTTTGGTCCTTCAGGATCTAATAGTTATGTATAGTTTAGAGTCTCTTGTTTAATGGCCAGATATTTCTAATTAATCTAAGAATTTATGATATTTTTTAATTTTTTATCATGTCTGATGAGAATTAACATAAAGGCTCAATTGGGTCCTGAATTAATAATAGAGTGAAAATTAATCCAGAGGCTCTATTAGAACCTTCAATTAGTAATACCAAGATATATATAAGATAGTAGAGTATAGTTTAAATGTTGGCATTGTTCATTCTTTCTTTTGTTATTTAATTTATGCTTTGCACGGTGGTTAGTGGTTACGTCTGAAGGGTCCAAATAATGCATGAAGAGTTTGAGGACAAGAAGTCTGCCTAAAAATAGCGATGCAAAGGCATGGTGTCCAAGCCATACATATAGCGCACTAATTTTATCAGCAGAACAGTGGTATTTTGTGATACCCGGTTTGCAAAGAAGAGAAGTTGGGGGTTGTTCTTTTTGTTTTTTTCTTCCTCATCCGGTTGTTGTTTTGGGGGATTTGGAATTTGTGGAAAACATTCACAATTATGGCAGTAGAATTTATTTGGTTTGGCGCTGGCGATGGGGTCGGGAGTTGTCGCGTGGGCTAGTTGGGCCGCGGTTGGTGATTCGGCCCACTATTCCTCCCAAACCCTAGCCGCCCTCCCTCCTCACCCCTCCCCCTTTGTGCAGCCGCCCCCCCACTTCCCCCACACCTTGGCCGCCGCCCCCCCCCCCTCCCATCTCCTCCTCTCTCAATCCTTGCAGCCACACCACCATACCCTAGTCCCCCCCCCCAATCTCCTCCTCCCAAGGTGCCAATCCTTGCCGCTCGGATCATCGTCACGTGGTGCGAATCTTCAATCGTTTTGGTGGAGTGAAGAAGGGAGGAAGGAAAGGGGGAGAATCCAAGGTGATTTTTGTGTTCATCCCTTGTTCATTTGCGCTGCAATTCAATTGATTAGAGGTTGCGTTTGCGATTGGGTAGAGGGGGCTGTCCAGAATTTTAGGTGGTGGATGAACAGCAGTAGTTCTAGCAGTTTCTGGTTGTTTTCGTGAGAAATTAATGGAAATCAGTTTGGGGATCATGTAGAACTTTGTCTTACCTTTTCAACAAGTATTTATGTGCTCAATTTGGAGTTATAAATTGAAAGTTATCACCGTTTGAATCCGGGTATGTGGCTGTCCAAAAACCATATTTTCAGGGGGGATGAACAGCAGCAGTATTAGCAGTTTCTGGGGATTTTTCGGGAGTAATTAGTGTTAATCAGTATAAGAATCATGAAGGGCTCTTTCTTATCTTTCCAACAAGTACTTATGCGCTTGATTCGGAATTATATTTTAAAAGTTATCGCTGTTTGAATCCGAGTATGTCGCTGCCCCAAAACAGGAAAACAGATTGCAGGGTTTATTTTGTGGACCGTTTAGGGGTAATTAGATGTTAGAATTTAATCATAAATTGTATACAAAACTTGTGGGGAATTTTATGTAGTTGTCTCTAGAGTTTTTGTTAGACACCACTGCTGTCTTAATTTTAAAGTTATGGAATTGTTAAGCAGCGCCGCTGTAATTTGGTTGGTGTGGGGAGAATTGTTACCCGCGGCGGGGTTTGAGATTGCGCGTAGGTGCGGCGTTGTTTTGAGGCTTTTTATGTGAATTTGGTGCACTAAGTTGGGTGTCAAAAACAGGTGGTGGACTTTCGGATCGTTCTTATGGATTTGCCCAAACTTCCGGTGAAGGCAAGTAAAACTGTGATGGTTATTCCGTCTGTCAGATTAGGAGTTTTATACTTGATTATGTTGTGCTATTGTGTTCATATTCATATTTTTTTGAGTACCATCATTTGAAATGTACATGTTTCATGGATTTCATATGTTGAGTTTGAGGTTTGATTATGTTACTCAAGTGGTTATTATGTGGAATGGGTGGAAGTATATGTCTAGCACATTTTTATTTGGGAAGAACTCATGATGTTGTCATGCATAATGCACTCATCATCCATTGCATTGAAGTTTTCGTCACGATCTTATGGTCTGACCGTACCAGTACATTGAGCATCATATGTTGCCCGAGAAGGGGTATGGTGCAGCTTCATATCCTTTGAGATATGGAGGCAGAAGTCATTATTGCATCTGTAGCCATGTGCATTCATGGGAGAGGTGTGGAATCTATTATGTGGATGTGGATACTTTGGACTTGTGCATGGTGATTCTTCTTGGCGTTAAGAATTTAGTTATTTGTTTACTTGCTGCAATTTACTGTTCAAAAGAAAGAAAGGAGTTCTGAACCATGTGGTTGTGTAAGCACAGTTGATTTACAATGTCCTATTTGTTGTTGTTATGTTTACTTGCTGAGATGTATTATCTCACATCTTGCATTGTTTGATGCAGGCACCTAATCTCTGCTTTGGGAATAGAGGGATGTAGCAGCACGACCACTACACCTTTAATAAAGGAATCACCATTTAATAATGTTGTTAATCAAAATTGGTCAAGTCTAGTGAATTGCCTTGTTCTTGGTTTAGCGTTTATGTTGGGGTGGGCTGAGTTCCTCATCCCATCTGTTTTGCTTCAGTTGGGGCATAAATGAGTTTACCACTTTGCATTTAGCTTCTACTATGTGAATTATATGTCTTTATATCTTGTATGAACTTCATGTTTTCCCCTCCTTGTTATGTTAGTTTCAAAGGAGGTGCCGCCGGATTTTGCTATATTTCCTGTCTTTATTACGCCTCTTGTGTTGAGTAAGTTAGGTGGGTGGGGTTTTTGGTAATATCCATTGTGTGTGACCAGTGGGGTGTTACAGTTGGTATCAAAGGATAGGCTGTAGGTCCTAGCAAGTGGAGTAATAATAAATTGACACACTGCACATGTAGGATGGGATTTCTGGCTTGCTATTGATATGTTATGTTATTGCATGTGCTAGTTTGGCATTATCTGAAGAGATGTTATGCCAATCTTATTTACTAATTATTCTCATCCCTGTGGCTGCAGCTATGCCGCCTCGTAGGGCTCGGAGTAGTCCGCAAGCTCCTAGTGGGGACTCGATGAGTCCGGCGGCAATGTTAGCCGCGATGCAGGCCATGCAGCAGGAGTTGGCCCTTCTGAGGCAAGCCATTCCTGTCACCCCTACGGGTGCTGGAGGTGGAGAAGTGCCCGGGGGCGCTGTCCCTGTGGGTGTTGTTCCAGGTGGCGGGGCCGAGGTGCCTCTTTCAGTCAGTGGTCTTTCTCTGATGCAGTGGATGGGCATGAAGTTGGATTCTTTTGATGGCAGTGGTACTCTGGTCGAGGCGGCAGATTGGTTGACTTATGTGGAGGATAAGATGAATGTCTTCGAGATTGCATATGGAGATCGGGTTCGCTTTGGCACTCAACTGCTGAAGGGAGAGGCTCAAATTTGGTGGAGAGGCGTGCAGGCAGCGCACTCCTCCTCACCAGGAGTTCTATCTTGGGATGTTTTCATCAGGCAGCTTGAAAGGAGATTCTACCCGGTCACCTTTCTGGAGAAAATGAAGATTGACTTGCAGTCCTACAAGCAGGAGAAGAAGACTGTCACAGAGTATGAGGTGGGCTTCAACAAGATGGTCCACTTTGTCCCTCATGTGGCTTATAATGAGATGGAGAAGGCGAGCTAGTTCCGTTAGGGTCTGAAGCCTTCTATCAGGCATGCACTGGGGGCCTTTCCGTTGGTGGACTTCCGTACCACGGTGGAGCAGGCACTGGGTGTGGAGATGCAACACTAGTATACCATGGAGTCGCAGAAGTATTCGGGTGTTGATCAGCCTCGTAGCCAGGATGCGAGGAGGGGCAACACTGGAGGTCCAGCCCACAAGAGGGGCAAGTCTCAGCATCAGCGCCACCATCCTTACCGTGGCAAATCTTCTGACTCGGGTACTTCGGGAGGAAGTACTCAGAGGTTTCGGGCCGTTCCTAAGCCCGGGCTGGGGCTGGTGTGTTTCCGCTGTGGTGATGTGCATCGCCGTGCAGAGTGCCAGTGGAGTGGCAGGTGTTCTATCTGCAGTTAGGACCATAAGGATGTGGTGTGTAGGAGGAATCCTAATGGGAAGCTCCGATGGGAGCCGGTGACTTCCTCCTCTTCTCAGGGCACCATCAACATGATGTCAAGTGCTGAGCAGCAGTTTTCAGTTCCTCTTCCTCCGCAGCAGCTCTATGTGCCTGGGACTTCTCAGTTCATGCCGATGCAGGGTTTTCCTCAGTATCAGGCCACGCCTACTCCTGCACCGTCTACTCCTATGCTGTCTCAGTTTGGAGCTCCGCGCCTGCCTCATCCAGTGGCTCAGTGGGGTTCTTCTATTAATTTCACTCTGGGGGCTTTCTCTTCTGCGGGTATTTCTGGAGCTTATGTGCTACCCGCTATGGATGGCAGGGAGCAAGGAGACGTGGTGATAGGTACGATTTCAGTTGATTCGTTTGCAGCCCATGCTCCTTTTGACTCTGGCGCTAGCTATTCGTTTGTTTCGGAGGATTTTGTGTCGCGGGCTGGTCTTTCGGTGCAGAGGTTGGGTCACCCAATTTTGGTTAGATCTGCTAATGGCTCCATTAGTAGCTGTTCAGTTTGTCAGGGGTGTTCCGTCATTCTTGCTGATGAGGTCTTTTCGGCCAATCTGGTGGTGATTTCCTTGGGGGCATTCGATGTTATCTTGGGTATGGATTGGTTATCCCAGTATCGCGCGTGTCGGCGTTTCGAGACAGGGGGGTCCCTAAGCCGACGAGTGAGTGTGCTGCGTGCCCCAGCCCAGATGGGTCGAGCGCGTGGGCGAGCGCGAAGGGGGGAGAGGCGAGGTGGCCGGAGTCGAGCGTGAGAGAGGTGTAAGTCCCGCGGCCTTCGTGTTCGTCCCGCGCCCAGGTCAGGTGCGCTTGCAGTAGGGGGGTTACAAGCGTCCACGCGGGTGAGGGAAGCGAGCGGCCCCAAGAGAGCGCCTGTCCCGTCCTCGGTCCCGCGCGGCCAACCTCCTCTGAGAAGGCCCTGGTCCTTCCTTTTATAGTCGTAAGGAGAGGATCCAGGTGTACAATGGGGGGTGTAGCAGAGTGCTACGTGTCTAGCGGAGGGAGAGCTAGCGCCCTAGGTACATGCCAATGTGGCAGCCGGAGAGATCTGGGCACCCTGCTGGCGTGATGTCGTGGCTGTCGGAGGTGCGGCGGAGCCTGATGGAGGGACAGCTGTTGGAGCGGTCGAGTCCCTGCTGACGTTGTCCTGCTTCCGTAAGAGAGCCGGGGGCCGCCGTCGTCATAGAGCTTGTGGAGCGCCATCATTGCCCCTCTGACGGAGCTGGCCGGATGAGACGCCGGTCTTGTTCTCCGTGACCCGAGTCGATTCGGGGTAGGATGATGATGGCGCCTCCTGTTGACGTGGCGGTCTGTGCCCTAGGCAGGGCGACGTGGGGGTTCCTCCGAAGCCGAGGTTGAGTCTGCCTTTTGTTGCCGCGGCCGAGCCCGAGCCAAGGGGTCGGGCGAGGCGGAAGTCGTTCGGCCGAGGCCAGGGCGGAGTCCGAGCCCTGGGGTCGGGCGAGGCGGAGTTTCGTCGTCTTCCGGGTCTTAGCCCGAGTCCGAGCCCTGGGGTCGGGCGGAGCGGAGTTCGCCGTCTTCCGGGTCTTAGCCCGAGTCCGAGCCCTGGGGTCGGGCGGAGCGGAGTTCGCCGTCTTCCGGGTCTTAGCCCGAGTCCGAGCCCTGGGGTCGGGCGGAGCGGAGTTCGCCGTCTTCCGGGTCTTAGCCCGAGTCCGAGCCCTGGGGTCGGGCGGAGCGGAGTTCGCCGTCTTCCGGGTCTTAGCCCGAGTCCGAGCCCTGGGGTCGGGCGGAGCGTAGTTCGCCGTGGCAAGGCCTGACTGCCTGTCAGACTCACTCTGTCGAGTGGCACTGCAGTCGGAGTGGCGCAGGCGGCGCTGTCCTTCTGTCAGACTGGCCAGTGGAGCGGTGGAGTGACGGCGGTCACTTCGGCCCTGCCGGGGGCGCGTGTCAGGATAGAGGTGTCAGGCCACCTTTGCGTTTAATGCCCCTGCAATTTGGTCAGTCGGTGTGGCGATTTAGTCAAGGTTGCTTCTGAGCGAAGCCAAGGCCTCGGGCGAGCCGGTGATGTGTCCGCCATAAAAAGGGGGCCTCGGGCGAGACGGAAGTCTCTCGAGGTCGGCTGCCTTTGGCCGAGGCTAGGCTCGGGCGAAGCGTGATCGAGTCACTCGTGTGGACTGATCCCTGACTTAATCGTGCCCATCAGGCCTTTGCAGCTTTATGCTGATGGGGGTTACCAGCTGAGAATTAGGCGTCTTGAGGGTACCCCTAATTATGGTCCCCGACAGTAGCCCCCGAGCCTCAAAGGGAGTGTCAGCACTCGCTTGGAGGCTTTTGTCGCACTTTTTTGCAAGGGGACCAGCCTTTCTCGGTTGCATTTCGTTCCGGTGGGTGCGCGCGAGCGCACCCGCCGGGTGTAGCCCCCGAGGCCTCGGAGGAGTGGTTACACTCCTTCGAGGTCTTAATACCTCGCTTAACGCTTCGGCTGGTCTGGTCGTTCCCTCATGCGAACTGGCCGTAGCCCGGGTGCACGGTCGGGGCCCAAGCTCTCGGGCTGGTATGTTGACGCTGTCAACGATTTGGCCGGAGCCAGTTTTTGCGAGAGCAGCCCCCGAGCCTCTGCACAGGGCGAGAGGACGATCAGGGACAGACTCGACTTTTTACATACGCCCCTACGTCGCCTTTCCGCAAGGAGGAGGGGGGGAGTGCGCCATGTTACCCTCGATGGGCACCGAACATGGTGTCTCCGGTGAGCTGCGAGCGGGTAATCCGAGTGGACGTCCGTGCCCCGTTCGTTGGGGGTCGGCTAGGGGCCCAGAGGCACGCCCAAAAGTACCTGCGGGTGATTTGCCGGACCCGGTCCCCTGGCGACGGGGTCCGAGGGCTCGATGCCTCCCTCCGATGGGATTCCGTTACAAGATCGTTCCCGCTGGTCTCGGAAATGTCCTAGGGTACCTCGGGAGCGCAGCCCGAGCCTTGGTTATGTATCGAACGTACCCCTGGTCATCCCTCGCTCGGTGTCTGAGGCGACTGTGAACCCTTCGGGGGCCAGCCTTCGAACCCCTGATCAGTAATGGGCGCGGAGCCCGAGTAGCCTGAGGCGGCCATGGAGCCCTTCGGGGGGCTGGCCTTCGAACCCCTGACCAGTAGTGGGTGTCGGGGCCATGCGATCTGAGGCGACTGTTGAACCCTTCGGGGGGCCAGCCTTCGAACCCCTGATCAGTAATGGGGGGCTCGGAGCCCGGTTCCTTCGCGGAGAAGGATCCCTTTCGGGGTATCCCCCTTTCCCGGTCCCTGTTGCAAGAGATAGAGAAAGAGGAAAACGGAAAAGGATATGAAATCGGACGATGTGGCGTACCTTTTCTGACGCGTTTATTACGGCGAAGGTGAAGCGTCGCGCGCTCCGCCTGCCAGAGGCGCCGCGTGTCCCGCCGCGGAGTTAATGCGACGGGGCGAGTGGTTGGCGGGGCGGCCGTTGCGCGCGTGCGATCCGTTCGAGGAACGGGTCACGGGTGCGCCGTTTCCACGCCGTGAGTGGAGGCTCTCTTGCTGTCTCAGGATGGGACGTGAGCCTGGCTGACGACGTGACCGCTGCGCCCGCCCGCCTGCCACCGCTATTACTGCCGGCCCACTTTCGGTCGCTTCGACGCGTGGGCCTGGGTTCCCAAGCTGGCGTGTCAGAAGTCGGAGAAGCGCGTCCATCTGGCGCGGTTGCATGCCGCCTGCATGGCTGCCCGCCCCTTCTGCCCGTTGGTCTGGGCGGAAATGGGGGGTCGCCTGTAACCGCCGGTCGGTCGTGCGCACCACGCGCGGCGGTTTGGCTTCTTCTGCCCTGAGCCGGCTTGCATGACATGCGGGACCCAGCCCCCGAGTCGCAGGGGAGGGCCTTGGAGCGTGTTGGAGAAGACTCAGCCCGCGGCGCCTGGGGGCGCACGTAGGGAGAGTTGCCTTTAAAAGGAGGGAGACCCCTTTCGTAAGGCAACCATGTCTTCTTCCTCCCTTAAGCGTCGTGTCTTCCCATCTTCCAAGCCCCCGGATGGGGGGTATCCGCCGCCTTTCCGCCTCCTCGTTGGAGGAACGCAACTCCATGGGAGTTGGTACCTCTCAGCCATCGTTCGGCTTCAAGGATTTTCATCACGCAGCCCGGTCGCACCCCTTCACCGGCGGTCACCCGAGATGGCGACCTCCAGCTTGATGGTGGGGGAAAGCGAGCCGGGCTGCGGCCTCTGCCCCTTCCTCAGCCTCAAGGATTTTCATCACCAAGGCTGGGGAGGGGAGAGTGCTGAGTTGGGGTCGGCCCCTGCGTGGGCGGTGGCCCGCTCCTTCACTCAGTGATGGGGGGAGAAGCGGGCATTGCCCGTGGCGTCCGGCAGCTGCAGCGTGCCTGGTCTTCAGCCGCGAGTGGCTTCGGGGCCACTTGCGGCGCCGGCGTCTGCCACGGCAGCTGGAAGAGGTTCTTCCGCTGGCGCGGCGGCCGGGACCGGCCACGGGCTGACCTCCAACTTCTACGGCCTTCTGCCCGTCCTTGCCTCACGAATTTTGGCATGGGCGGGGGCCTCCTGGCAGCGGCATCCACCCTGAGGTCAGCGTTGCCGCTGTTCGGCCCCCCGGAGCAGAAGTCGTCGTCGTCGCCGCTGCTGGAGCAGGTGACGGCGCGCCGTTCGTCGGCCTTCCGTTGCTCCGCAGGCCTTCCCCCTCGGAGTGGGGTTGTTCGTACCTGCGGAGGGGGAACCGGAGTTCCGTTTGTAATGGCACTTCGAATGCCAGTGTTTTTTGTTCATTGTGGCTGTCGAGGCCTGAACGCGTATGTAATTTCGGCACGGAGCCGTGTTTTTTCCTCATTTTCGAGCATTAAGTCTCGCCTGTTGATTATCTGAACCGCTTTACCAAGCATGAGTTGCCCCGTGTCAAGGTGACGGGTGAGGTATCCGTATCCCGGAGGCGTAGGAATCCCTCGGCCCGTTCGGCCTTGTTGTCTGGGGCTCCTCTAGCTTAGTTGAAGAGACCCCTCGGCCGCCCTTCGGTGGACCGAGGCCAGGGGTAGCGATATCAGTATGAACAGAGGCGGAGTTGGCTCGAGAATGGGAACCTGGTTGGCCGGAGCCTAGCCGTGTTGTCCGTCAGCGGAGCCGACGCCAAAGTCGATCAGTCGATGCCTCGGGTTGGACTGGCGCCCTTGGAAGCCGGTTGACCGAGGCCCCAGGGGTAACCGGTTGAGCCGCCTGCTCGGGCCGGATTCCTGGAGGAGTCCCTGGACCGCGGCGCCGCCCGAGGCTGGGTCGGGCTTTGCTGAAGACGTCGTCGATGCCGAGGGTGCTACGGCTCCCTTCAGCGTGAAGACCCGAGCCTGCAGGATCAGATCATCTTGTAGCGTGTGCTTTCTGCGGCCGCCGAGGCCAGAAGAACACACCCTTGCCGCGCTTGCGAAGCTGCGTCTTTTTTCCTCTTGTTTCGAGCGTCTGGACTCTGTCGGTAACAGGGATGTTTGTGTGAGCGAGAGCTGCTTTTCGCGGAAGGGACGAGTGAGGTATCCGTATCCCGGAGGCGTGGGAATCCCTCGGCTCGGTCGGCCTTGCGGCTTACGCGTACTTTCACTCGTCCATGAGGCCCTGTCCCCGACTTAGTCGAGAAAGCTTGAAGGACTGCTTCGGCAGGAGAGCTTCCGAGCGTGATGACTCGTTCGGTCCACGGAGTCGCTTTATCCGAGCGCAAGTTACTTATCGCAGAAGGTGATGAGTGAGGTATCCGTATCCCGGAGGCGTAGGAGTCCCTCGGCTCGGTCAGCCTTGGCTGCTTACGTGTACCTCATCGTTTCCAGGATCCGCTTTCCGAAGTAGTCAAGAAGCACGAAAGAAATCCTGCTAAAAAGAGATCCTTTTTCGAGGAAAAAATTCGACGCAGAGGGGGTCTCCCCCCTTTTAGCCCCCGAGGGAGGGTCGGGCTTTGCCGAGGCTAGGCCGACCCTTCCTTGACGACTAAACTTTGCGTAGGTGCGAGGTATATGAACAACTTGAAAACATCTTAAGGGTAGAAGCGACGTAGCTGTTTGATGTTCCAAGCGTTGCCGTAGATCTCACCTTGATTGTTGGCCAGCTTGTATGTTCCGGGCTTCAGAACTTTGGCGATGACGAATGGCCCTTCCCAGGGGGGCGTGAGCTTGTGCCTCCCTCGGGCGTCTTGCCGCAGCCGAAGCACCAGGTCGCCCACCTGGAGTTCTCGGGACCGGACCCCTCGGGCGTGGTAGCGTCGCAGGGACTGTTGGTACCGCGCCGAGTGTAGTAAGGCCCTGTCCCGAGCTTCCTCCAGCTGGTCCAGCGATTCCTCTCGACTAGCTTGGTTACTTTGTTCGGTGTAGGCCCTCGCCCTCGGGGAGCCGTACTCCAGGTCAGTGGGTAAGATAGCTTCAGCCCGTAGACCAGGAAAAACGGCGTGAAGCCCGTGGCACGACTCGGCGTCGTCCTTAGGCTCCAGACCACCGAGGGGAGTTCCTTCATCCATCGCTTGCCGAACTTGTTGAGGTCGTTGTAGATCCGAGGCTTGAGCCCCTGTAGAATCATGCCATTGGCACGCTCTACTTGCCCATTCGACATGGGATGAGCCACGGCGGCCCAGTCCACCCGGATATGATGATCCTCGCAAAAATCCAAGAATTTTTTGCCGGTGAACTGGGTGCCGTTGTCGGTGATGATGGAGTTCGGGACCCCGAAGCGATGGATGATGTTGGTGAAGAATGCCACCGCCTGCTCGGACCTGATGTTGTTCAGAGGTCGGACCTCGATCCACTTGGAGAATTTGTCGATGGCGACCAGCAGGTGCGTGTAGCCCCCGGGCGCCTTCTGCAAGGGACCGACGAGGTCCAGACCCCATACAGCGAAGGGCCAGGTGATGGGTATTGTCTGCAGGGCCTGAGCGGGCAGGTGTGTCCGCTTCGCATAGAATTGGCACCCTTCGCAGGTGCGGACAATTCTAGTGGCGTCTGCCACCGCCGTTGGCCAGTAGAAGCCTTGCCGGAAAGCATTTCCGACAAGGGCTCGGGGCGCTGCGTGGTGGCCGCAAGCCCCCGAGTGTACTTCCTGCAGCAGTTCCCGACCTTCGGCGATGGAGATGCATCGCTGGAGGATGCCCGAGGGGCTGCGATGGTAGAGCTCCTCTTCGTCGCCCAGCAAGGCGAATGACTTGGCGCGTCGCGCTACCCGCCGAGCCTTGACTTGTTCGAGGGGTAGCTCTCCTCGACGGAGATATTGCAGGTACGGGGCCTGCCAATCTTGATCTGGTGTGGCCCCGCTCTGCCCTTCCTCGACGTTCAGTGCTCTGCCCTCGGGGGCCGAGGGTACCTCGGGCTGTGCCGAGGGTACCTCGGGCTGAGCCGAGGGTACCTCGGGCTCGGGCGTGTCGTCGAGCTTGACGGAGGGTTGATGCAGATCCCGGGAGAAGACGTCCGGGGGGACTGTCGTTCGCCCCGAGGCTATCTTAGCCAGCTCGTCTGCGGTTTCGTTGTAGCGTCGAGCGATGTGGTTGAGCTCGAGCCCGAAGAACTTGTCTTCCAGGCGCCGAACCTCGTCGCAGTAGGCCTCCATCTTCGGGTCGCAGCAGTGGGAGTTCTTCATGACTTGGTCGATGACGAGCTGCGAATCACCGCGAGCGTCGAGGCGTCTGACCCCTAGCTCGATGGCGATCCGCAATCCGTTGACCAGAGCTTCGTACTCGGCCACATTGTTGGACGCCGGGAAGTGGAGGCGCAGTACGTAGCGCAAGTGCTTTCCGAGGGGCGAGATGAAGAGCAGGCCCGCGCCGGCCCCCGTCTTCATCAGCGACCCGTCGAAAAACATGGTCCAGAGCTCCGGTTGGATCGGGGTCGTTGGCAGTTGGGTGTCGACCCATTCGGCCACGAAATCCGCCAACACTTGGGACTTGATGGCCTTCCGAGGGGCGAACGAGATCGTTTCACCCATGATTTCCACCGCCCATTTCGCGATCCTGCCCGAGGCCTCTCGGCACTGGATGATCTCCCCTAGGGGGAAGGATGACACCACAGTTACCGGATGGGACTCGAAGTAGTGTCGCAGCTTCCGCCTTGTCAGGATCACAGCATACAGCAGCTTTTGAACTTGTGGGTAGCGGATCTTAGTCTCGGACAGCACTTCGCTGATGAAGTAGACCGGCCTCTGAACGGGCAATGTATGCCCTTCCTCTTGCCTTTCTTCTTGGCGCCGCGCGGAGCAGACGCCTCGGGAGCTTCTTCCGACGGGCGGCCCTGGGGCTGCTTGTCCTTTCGGAAGATAGCCTCGACCGCCTCCTGGCAGAGGCAAACTTGGTGGCGATGTCCATCAGCTCGCTCGCCCTGGTGGGGGTTTTGCGACCCAGCTTGCTCACCAGGTCGCGGCAAGTGGTGCCGGCGAGGAACGCGCCGATGACATCCGAGTCGGTGATGTTGGGCAGCTCGGTGCGCTGCTTTGAGAATCGCCGGATGTAGTCCCGGAGCGACTCCCCCGGCTGTTGCCGGCAGCTTCGAAGGTCCCAAGAATTCCCGAGGCGCACGTATGTGCCCTGGAAATTGCCAGGGAAGGCTTGGACCAAGTCGTCCCAGTTGGAAATCTGCCCCGGAGGCAGGTGCTCCAACCAGGCGCGAGCAGTGTCGGAGAGGAACAGGGGGAGGTTACGGATGATGAGGTTGTCGTCGTCCGTTCCACCCAGTTGGCAGGCAAGGCGGTAGTCCGCGAGCCACAGTTCCGGTCTCGTTTCCCCCGAGTACTTCGTGATAGTAGTCGGGGGTCGGAACCGGGTCGGGAATGGCGCCCGTCGGATGGCCCGACTGAAGGCCTGCGGACCGGGTGGCTCGGGCGAGGGACTCCGATCCTCCCCACTGTCGTAGCGCCCCCCACGCCTGGGGTGGTAGCCTCGGCGCACCCTTTCGTCGAGGTGAGCCCGACGGTCGCGTCGATGGTGCTCGTTGCCGAGGTGGCCCGGGGCCGCAGGTGCGGTGTTGCGCGTGCGCCCGGTGTAGACCGAGGCTTCCCGCATGAATCGGGAAGTCGCGGCATGAGGTTCCGAGGGATATCCTTGCCTTCGGGATGCAGTGCTCTCGGCCCGCCGGGCCGCAGCGCCTTCCAGGAGATTCTTGAGTTCTCCCTGGATTCGCCGACCCTCGGTGGTTGACGGCTCCGGCATCGCGCGGATGAGCATTGCTGCGGTTGCCAGGTTCTGACCAACCCCGCTGGATGCGGGCGGCGGTCTGATCCTGACATCGTTGGCGACGCGGTGCTGGAGACCTTGGGGCAGATGACGTATTTCTCCGGCCAGGGGTTGGCCCACCCATGCCTGTCCGACGTCCCGATGGATCGGCTCAAGCGCTCCTGTTCCCTCGTTGAGCCTGGCCTGCGCCTCGCGGACTTGCTCGAGTTGTGGGTCGTAACCCCCCGCCGGAGCGGGGACCACAGCTAGCTCCCGTGGGATGTCGGCGCGAGGCACCGGCCTAGGGAGATCACCATCCTCCGGCATGCCAAGATGGTTGCCTTCGGTGGGATCCCCTAGCTCGATGTGGAAACATTCGCGGCTTGGGCCACAGCTCTCGTCGCCAAGGCTGCGGCTTCCATCGGAACAGTCGGATAGGCAGTAGTCACATGCGGTCATGAAGTCCCGCATGGCACTGGGGTTGCCAAGTCCGGAGAAATCCCAACCGATGCCGAGATCGTCATCTTCCTCGGACCCAGAGGGCCCGTAGGTCGAGACGTCCGTCAGTCGGTCCCAAGGCGACCGCATACGGAACCTCAGTGGGGTTGCACTCGCCTCAATGAGAGCGCCCGCCAAAACGAGGTCGTTTGGCGGGTTGAGGCCGAGTCGAAATGACGCAAGATGGGAGTTAGTCGTTACCTTTTGGTCGACGAGGAGCGACGTAGTCACATCGGGGACTGGTTGCGCCGTCATCTCTGGTTCGAGGGCGACGTCCTGCAGGCTTTCCGCGAGCGCGCCGGCGTCGTCTTCTTGCTCGGGGCCAGCGCGCCGCGGGGGGACGGCGCTTGCCTCCATCTTGAATGCAAGGTCGACGTCCGGCGTGCCTTCCGTCGGGGCGTCGGGGGCGTCGATTCGCTCGACGGCCGACGAAGCGCGGCCTCCTGTCTGGCCTTGACGGCCCCGCCTCCTCCTCCGTTGGCGGGGGAGGGAACGGAGCGAGCCCGAATGTTGCTCTTCCACCACGCGGGGAAGACGTCGTCGATTCCGTCGCCGGCGGGCGGGTTGTCGGCCACCATTGTCGTAGTCGCGCGGCGGTGGAAGAAGTATCATGTCGTAGCTGCCGTCGAAGGACATGAACTCAAGAGTCCCGAAACGAAGCACCGTCCCGGGCCGGAGAGGTTGCTGGAGACTGCCCATCTGGAGCTTGATGGGGAGCTGTTCGTCAGCACGCAGCAGGCCCCTACCTGGCGCGCCAACTGTCGGCGTTTCGAGACAGGGGGGTCCCTAAGCCGACGAGTGAGTGTGCTGCGTGCCCCAGCCCAGATGGGTCGAGCGCGTGGGCGAGCGCGAAGGGGGGAGAGGCGAGGTGGCCGGAGTCGAGCGTGAGAGAGGTGTAAGTCCCGCGGCCTTCGTGTTCGTCCCGCGCCCAGGTCAGGTGCGCTTGCAGTAGGGGGGTTACAAGCGTCCACGCGGGTGAGGGAAGCGAGCGGCCCCAAGAGAGCGCCTGTCCCGTCCTCGGTCCCGCGCGGCCAACCTCCTCTGAGAAGGCCCTGGTCCTTCCTTTTATAGTCGTAAGGAGAGGATCCAGGTGTACAATGGGGGGTGTAGCAGAGTGCTACGTGTCTAGCGGAGGGAGAGCTAGCGCCCTAGGTACATGCCAATGTGGCAGCCGGAGAGATCTGGGCACCCTGCTGGCGTGATGTCGTGGCTGTCGGAGGTGCGGCGGAGCCTGATGGAGGGACAGCTGTTGGAGCGGTCGAGTCCCTGCTGACGTTGTCCTGCTTCCGTAAGAGAGCCGGGGGCCGCCGTCGTCATAGAGCTTGTGGAGCGCCATCATTGCCCCTCTGACGGAGCTGGCCGGATGAGACGCCGGTCTTGTTCTCCGTGACCCGAGTCGATTCGGGGTAGGATGATGATGGCGCCTCCTGTTGACGTGGCGGTCTGTGCCCTAGGCAGGGCGACGTGGGGGTTCCTCCGAAGCCGAGGTTGAGTCTGCCTTTTGTTGCCGCGGCCGAGCCCGAGCCAAGGGGTCGGGCGAGGCGGAAGTCGTTCGGCCGAGGCCAGGGCGGAGTCCGAGCCCTGGGGTCGGGCGAGGCGGAGTTTCGTCGTCTTCCGGGTCTTAGCCCGAGTCCGAGCCCTGGGGTCGGGCGGAGCGAAGTTCGCCGTCTTCCGGGTCTTAGACCGAGTCCGAGCCCTGGGGTCGGGCGGAGCGGAGTTCGCCGTCTTCCGGGTCTTAGCCCGAGTCCGAGCCCTGGGGTCGGGCGGAGCGGAGTTCGCCGTCTTCCGGGTCTTAGCCCGAGTCCGAGCCCTGGGGTCGGGCGGAGCGGAGTTCGCCGTCTTCCGGGTCTTAGCCCGAGTCCGAGCCCTGGGGTCGGGCGGAGCGTAGATCGCCGTGGCAAGGCCTGACTGCCTGTCAGACTCACTCTGTCGAGTGGCACTGCAGTCGGAGTGGCGCAGGCGGCGCTGTCCTTCTGTCAGACTGGCCAGTGGAGCGGTGGAGTGACGGCGGTCACTTCGGCCCTGCCGGGGGCGCGTGTCAGGATAGAGGTGTCAGGCCACCTTTGCGTTTAATGCCCCTGCAATTTGGTCAGTCGGTGTGGCGATTTAGTCAAGGTTGCTTCTGAGCGAAGCCAAGGCCTCGGGCGAGCCGGTGATGTGTCCACCATAAAAAGGGGGCCTCGGGCGAGACGGAAGTCTCTCGAGGTCGGCTGCCTTTGGCCGAGGCTAGGCTCGGGCGAAGCGTGATCGAGTCACTCGTGTGGACTGATCCCTGACTTAATCGTGCCCATCAGGCCTTTGCAGCTTTATGCTGATGGGGGTTACCAGCTGAGAATTAGGCGTCTTGAGGGTACCCCTAATTATGGTCCCCGACAGCGCGGTTATATCCTGCTTCTGGAAGACAGTGTTATTGCAGGCGCCGTCGGGTAAGGAGGTGGTATTCTTGGGAAGTTCCCTGAAGTTCACGTTATCCTTGTTGGCACAATTGCTTCCTGATCGCCGGTCAAGGAAGTCGGGGGTCTTTTTCTCCATGGTGGTGGAGGGTGAGGCTGCCTTGCGGGTGCAGGACATCCGGGTGGTGTGTGACTTTGCTGACGTGTTTCCGGCAGAGCTTCTAGGCATTCCTCCGGAGCGCGATGCAGCTTTTGAGATTAAGCTGATCCCGGGTACGCAGCCTATTCAAAAGGCCCCGTATCGAATGGCCCCAAAGGAGCAGATTGAATTGAAGCGGCAATTGGATGATCTGCTGGCTAAGGGTTTCATTAGGCCTAGCAGGTCTCCATGGGCTTCCCCAGTATTGTTTGTTGAAAAGAAGGATAAAAGGAAGCGGCTGTGTGTGGATTATCGCGCTTTGAATCAAGTGACAATCAAGAATAAATATCCGATTCCCCGAATTGAGGTCCTCTTTGAGCAGTTGAGGGGTGCCCAGGTGTTCTCCAAAATTGATTTGAACTCTGGTTATCATCAATTGAGGATTCATGAGGAGGATATTGAGAAGACCGCCTTTTGCACCAGGTATGGGCATTATGAGTTCATAGTCATGTCTTTTGGCTTAACTAATGCCCCTGCTGCCTTTATGGAAGCAATGAATAGGATGCTGCATGAATTCCTGGACGATTTTGTGGTCGTGTTCCTGGATGATATTTTGATTTATTCAAAGACCGAGGCCGAGCATGAGCAGCATCTCCGTCTCGTTCTGGGTGCCCTAAGGAAGAATCAATTCTATGGCAAGTTGAAGAAGTGTGCCTTTTGGCTATCCGAAGTGGCTTTCCTGGGGCACGTGATTAATCAGCAGGGTATTGCGGTTGATCCCAAGAATGTTGCGGCTGTGGTGGAGTGGAAGAGACCTTCTAGTGTCTCTGAAATCCGGAGTTTCTTGGGGCTTGCTGGGTATTATCGGCGCTTCGTACCAAATTTTTCCAGCATTGCTAAGCCTTTGACTAGTATCTTGGAGAAGGGTGTTCCCTTCGTCTGGTCCGGCGATTGTGAGGTCAGTTATCAGTCATTGAAGAGCAAGTTGGTGGACGCCCCTATCCTAGCTTTGCCTGAGAGCGGTAAGCGTTTCACAGTTTATACGGATGCTTCGCGTATTGGTCTTGGCTGTGTGCTGATACAGGAAGGCAGAGTGATTGCTTATGGCTCAAGGTAGTTGAGGAAGCATGAGGGGAATTATCCAACTCATGATCTGGAATTGGCCGCTATTGTTTTTGCTCTTAAGTCGTGGAGGCATTACCTTTATGGCGAGACTTGTGACATTTTCACCGATCACAAAAGTCTCAAGTATATTTTTACTCAGAAGGAGCTGAATTTGAGGCAGCGTCGGTGGCTGGAATTGATTAAAGATTATGATTTGTCCATTCATTATCACCTAGGGAAGGCTAATGTGGTGGCTGATGCCCTTAGCAGGTCCGGGGTTCCGAAGGTGGCCTTGTCGTTGATCGCTGATCTGGACCGTGTGGGGATCGCTTTGTGTTATGTCGGCACCGCTAGCAAGGAGACTCAGATGCTTATTCAATCCTCTCTCATGGAGAGAGTGCGTGCGGCTCAGTAGCAGGATCGTCTATTGTAGGAAGCTCGAAAGAGGGTGGGTGATGGTAAACCGCGGGAGTTCACCATTGATGAGAATGATTTGGTTCGTTTCAGGGGCCGCCTCTGTGTGCCTCAGAAATCAGAGGTGAAGATGGATATCTTGAGAGAAGCTCATAAAACGCCTTACACTGTCCATCCTGGCGAAACCAAAATGTACCGAGATTTGAAGCAAAACTTCTGGTGGAAGCGGATGAAGGTTGACGTTTCTAAGTATGTGGCCGCCTGTGAAGTATGTCAGCGCGTGAAGGCCGAGCATAAGCGGCCTGCAGGTTTGCTGAAGCCATTAGAAATTCCAGAGTGGAAATGAGAGCATATCACCATGGATTTTGTGGTGGGTCTACCTCGTTCCCCTCGTGGCAGGGATGCTATTTGGGTGGTAGTGGATCGCTTGACTAAGTCTGCGCATTTTATTCCCATGAAGACCACAAATTCAGCTTCAGATTTGGTTCCCTTGTATATGAAGGAAGTAGTCAGGCTTCACGGGGTACCTAAGTCTATTGTTTCTGATCGAGACTCCAAATTTGTATCCAAATTTTGGGAGAGTCTCTATAGTGCATTGGGCACCAAGCTTTTGCTTAGTGTCACTTTTCACCCTCAGACGGATGGTCAGTCAGAGCGAACAATCCAAACCTTGGAAGATATGTTGCGTGCTTGTGTTCTGTCATGGAAGGGTAGCTGGGAGGATCATCTTGCACTGGCAGAGTTTGCTTATAACAACAGCTACCAGGCTAGCATCAAGATGGCACCATTTGAGGCTTTGTATGGGAGGCGGTGTATCTCTCCTCTGTGCTGGGAGACTTTGGGAGAGAGATCCCTTGTTGGTCCTGATTGGGTTCAGCAAACTTCTGAAAAGGTTCAGGAAATTCGTCAGAATATTTTGGCAGCTCAGAGTCGTCAGAAGAGTTATGCTGATGTGTGGAGGCAGGATCTGGAATTTGCTGTGGGTGACCAAGTCCTTCTCAGGGTATCACCCACTAAGGGAGTTGTTCGGTTCGGTGTCTCTGGGAAGCTCAGCCCGAGATACATTGGACCGTTCACTATCTTGGCCCGAGTGGGCAGCCTGGCTTATCGCTTGCTACTGCCGGATTCCATGGCAGGGGTACACCCGGTCTTTCATGTCTCTATGTTGAGGAAGTTCTTGCGGGATCCGGACCATCAGATTGAGATGGAACCAATTGCGGTGCAGCAGGATCTGACTCTGGAGTGTCGTCCGGTGCGTGTATTGGAATTCTCGGAGCGTGTATTGAGGAAGAGATCAATTAAGTATGTCAAGGTCTTATGGACTAATCAGTCTGAGCACGAGGCTACGTGGGAACTTGAGGAGCTGATGCGGCAGAAGTACCCGGAACTTTTCGTTGTGGGTAAGTGTTGTTGATTCATTAATCTATTCTTTTGTCATTCCGATAGAAGCGTCAGAATTCGAGGTTGAATTCTTTTTAAGAGGGGTAGAGTGTGATACCCGGTTTGCAAAGAAGAGAAGTTGGGGGTTGTTCTTTTTGTTTTTTTCTTCCTCATCCGGTTGTTGTTTTGGGGATTTGGAATTTGTGGAAAACGTTCACAATTATGGCAGTAGAATTTATTTGGTTTGGCGCTGGCGATGGGGTCGGGAGCTGTCGCGTGGGCTAGTTGGGCCGCGGTTGGTGATTCGGCCCACTATTCCTCCCAAACCCTAGCCGCCCTCCCTCCTCACCCCCTCCCCCTTTGTGCAGCCGCCCCCCACTTCCCCCACACCTTGGCCGCCCCCCCTCCCATCTCCTCCTCTCTCAATCCTTGCAGCCACACCACCATACCCTAGCCGCCCCCCCCCCCCAATCTCCTCCTCCCAAGGTGCCAATCCTCGCCGCTCGGATCATCGTCACGTGGTGCGAATCTTCAATCGTTTTGGTGGAGGGAAGAAGGGAGGAAGGAAAGGGGGAGAATCCAAGGTGATTTTTGTGTTCATCCCTTGTTCATTTGCGCTGCAATTCAATTGATTAGAGGTTGCGTTTGCGATTGGGTAGAGGGGGCTGTCCAGAATTTTAGGTGGTGGATGAACAGCAGTAGTTCTAGCAGTTTCTGGTTGTTTTTCGTGAGAAATTAATGGCAATCAGTTTGGGGATCATGTAGAACTTTGTCTTACCTTTCCAACAAGTATTTATGTGCTCAATTTGGAGTTATAAATTAAAAGTTATCACCATTTGAATCCGGGTATGTGGCTGTCCAAAAAACAGATTTTCAGGGGGGATGAACAGCAGCAGTATTAGCAGTTTCTGGGGATTTTTCGGGAGTAATTAGTGTTAATCAGTATAAGAATCATGAAGGGCTCTTTCTTATCTTTCCAACAAGTACTTATGCGCTTGATTCGGAATTATATTTTAAAAGTTATCGCTGTTTGAATCCGAGTATGTCGCTGCCCAAAACAGGAAAACAGATTGCAGGGTTTATTTTGTGGACCGTCTAGGGGTAATTAGATGTTAGAATTTAATCATAAATTGTATACAAACCTTGTGGGGAATTTTATGTAGTTGTCTCTGGAGTTTTTGTTAGACACCACTGCTGTCTTAATTTTAAAGTTATGGAATTGTTAAGCAGCGCCGCTGCAGTTTGGTTGGTGTGGGGAGAATTGTTACCCGCGACGGGGTTTGAGATTGCGCGTAGGTGCGCCGTTGTTTTGAGGCTTTTTATGTGAATTTGGTGCACTAAGTTGGGTGTCAAAAACAGGTGGTGGACTTCCGGATCGTTCTTAGGGATTTGCCCAAATTTCCGGTGAAGGCAAGTAAAACTGTGATGGTTATTCCGTCTGTCAGATGAGAAGTTTTATACTTGATTATGTTGTGCTATTGTGTTCATATTCATATTTTTTTTTAGTACCATCATTTGAAATGTACATGTTTCATGGATTTCATATGTTGAGTTTGAGGTTTGATTATGTTACTCAAGTGGTTATTATGTGGAAGGGGTGGAAGTATATGTCTAGCACATTTTTATTTGGGAAGAACTCATGATGTTGTCATGCATAATGCACTCATCATCCATTGCATTGAAGTTTTCGTCGCGATCTTATGGTCCGACCGTACCGGTACATTGAGCATCATATGTTGCCCGAGAAGGGGTATGATGCAGCTTCATATCCTTTGAGATATGGAGGCAGAAGTCATTATTGCATCTGTAGCCATGTGCATTCATGGGAGAGGTGTGGAATCTATTATGTGGATGTGGATAATTTGGACTTGTGCATGGTGATTCTTCTTGGCGTTAAGAATTTAGTTATTTGTTTACTTGCTGCAATTTACTGTTCAAAAGAAAGAAAGGAGTTCTGAACCATGTGGTTGTGTAAGCACAGTTGATTTACAATGTCCTATTTGTTGTTGTTATGTTTACTTGCTGAGATGTATTATCTCACATCTTGCATTGTTTGATGCAGGCACTGTTGGGTCTATGCTTCGTCGCCGAAGGTCTTCAAGGGAGAAGCGGCTTTCGGCTGAAGCTGTTTGTATGAGATGGCCGAAGGTTCCTTTCCATGAAGCTTCGACAGTATAAACCGACTTAAAGATAGAATGACCTTTTAGTCCATAAAGGTCTGAGTCAATGTTGTAAGTTTTTATAAGGGGCATACTTGTAATTCCTCGCAGGCTGCGTCCTGTGCCTATAAATAGTGAACAGTATTCCTTTACTGTTCACGCATTCTGATATTTTGCAATCGCATGTGTCGGAATTCAACCTTTTGCCAAGGCAAAGGTATTTCTGTATCCAATAATTCAATATATTAAGTAATTATAATGTGATTTGTACACGTTTTATTTGTCCTTCTCATACCTTTTATTTTATGTTATCTTATAATTTCCGCTGAAATTTTATTACGAAGGTTTAAGCTTCGTAACTATGCTCTTGTCAGCCTTTGTTCGAAAACATTATTCTCAAGAGAATAATGTTTCATGGACGAAGGATGTTAACATTTAACATTTTATGTTGCCTTGTTCTTAATTCATAGCATTTAAGTACAAGTCTCCAACATTGGCGCCCACCTCCGGTGAACTCACTTCCACTTTTTGAGCTGATGGCTTCGTTCAATGATCGAGCTGGGGCTGCTTCGGACCCGAAGCTGGTGCTCCCGATTACAGGCGGTTCGTCCTCAGAGCCAGCCAATAAGAAGCAGAAAAAAGACGCACAGAGAAGGGTACAGCATGTTGGGGTGCAAGGACCCTTCATCAAGTCAAGATGGTCTCACATTCCTATTACCTTCTCCCAAGAGGACCTTCAGCTCAAAGATTACCCACACAACGATGCCATGGTTATCTCTTGTGTTATCAAAGGATTTCTGGTTCACAATGTCTTGGTTGACACAGGCAGTGCAGCTGACATCATATTTGCTAAAGCCTTCAGGCAAATGCAAGAGCCAGAAGATAAGATTCATGATGCTACACATCCTCTTTGTGGCTTCGGAGGGAGACAGATTGTAGCACTGGGAAAGATCACCATGTCAGTGACCTTCGGATTCATCAATAACACTAGAACTGAGCAAATTGTGTTTGACATTGTTGACATGGAATACCCTTATAATGCAATTATTGGTCGTGGTACCCTCAATGCCTTCGAAGCAATCCTTCACCCCGCTTATCTTTGCATGAAGATACCTTCGGATCAGGGACCCATCGCTATTCATGGAAGCCAGGAAGCTGCCAGAAGGGCCGAAGGAAACTGGACTGATTCAAAAGCAATCCATAACATAGATGGAGCTGAAGCTTGCGAACAATACAAATTCAGAAGGGAGAAAGCAGCTTCAGCAGATCAGCCGAAGCCCATGCTCTTATGTGAGGATGTAGCAGAACAGAAGGTGCTGTTGGGCTCTCAGTTATCCGAAGCACAAGAGAAAACCTTGCTAAGGTTCTTGTTCAACAACAAAGATGTTTTTGCATGGTCAGCCAATGATCTCTGTGGAGTTAATAGAGATGTTATTGAGCACTCGCTCAATGTCGATCCATCCTTTAGACCCAGAAAGCAAAGGCTTCGGAAAATGTCAGATGATAAAGCTGAAGGTGCTCGCAACGAAGTCAAAAGACTCCTCAGTGCAGGAGTTATCAGAGAAGTGAAGTACCCAGAATGGCTAGCTAACACTGTTATGGTAAAAAAGGCCAATGGCAAGTGGCGAATGTGCATCGATTTTACAGATCTTAACAAGGCTTGTCCGAAGGATGAATTCCCATTACCAAGGATAGACTCTTTAGTTGATGCAGCAGCTTCTTCAGAGCTCATGAGTCTGTTAGACTGTTATTCAGGCTATCACCAAATTTGGATGAAGAAGGAAGATGAGCCGAAGACTAGCTTCATAACTCCAAGTGGCACATATTGCTATCTTCGGATGCCTGAAGGGCTCAAAAACGCTGGAGGAAGTTTCAGCCGAATGACTGCGAAGGTTCTCCAATCTCAAATAGGCAGAAATGTGCTAACTTATGTTGATGACATCATTGTAAAAAGCACGAAGCAGGAAAATCATATTGCTGATCTGCAGGAGACCTTCGCCAGTTTCAGGCAAGCTGGCTTAAAGTTAAATCCAGAAAAATGTGTCTTCGGAGTGAAGAAGGGGAAATTTCTTGGATGCTTGGTTTCAACAAAGGGAATTGAAGCTAATCCAAGTAAAATTGAGGCTATACTTCGGATGGAGCCACCAACTACAAAGAAAGGGGCTCAAAGATTGACAGGGAGATTGGCATCTCTCAATAGATTCATATCTAGATCAGCAGAGAGAAACTTACCATTCTTCGAAGTGCTGAAGTCAGCCGAAGTCTTTCAATGGGGACCAATCCAGCAGAAGGCTTTCGAAGAACTGAAACAGTATTTGATAGACCTAACAACATTGACTCCACCAATGCCAGGGGCTCCTTTATTATTATATGTGGCAGCTTCGCACTCAGCGGTAAGTGCAGCACTTGTCCAGGAAAAGATCGATGGTCAAGACAAGAGGCAGGCCCCGATATATTTTGTTTCCGAGGTTCTTAGTTTATCAAAGAAAAATTATACAGAGTTGGAGAAGGTACTGTATGCTGTCTTGATGGCTTCCAGGAAGCTTCGCCACTATTTCCAAGCTTACAACATAATTGTTCCTTCTTCACAACCTCTGAAGGATATCATGAGGAACCGAGAAGCTACTGGAAGGATTGGAAAATGGGCTGCAGAACTCAACGAATTCTGTATTGAATATGTTCATAGATCTTCGATTCAGTCTCAGGCATTAGCAGATTTCATTGATGACTGGACGCCAGGGGCTCAGGAGGAAGAAACAAATAAAGATGCCGAAGCATGGACAGTGTTTTGCGATGGATCTTGGGGAACCTTCGGAGCAGGAGCGGCTGCTGTGTTGGTTTCACCTTCCAAGGTTAAAACTTGTTATGCGGCAAAGCTTGACTTTAGTTGCACAAATAACATTGCCGAGTACGAAGCCTTGCTTTTAGGTCTTCGGAAGTTAAAAGCAATGGGAATAAGAAGGGCCATACTTAAAACTGATTCCCAGATTGTTTCGGGTCATGTTGACAAGAGTTGCAAGGCTAAGGATCCGAAGCTTGAAAAATATCTGGATATGGTTCGAAGAGTTGAAGCTTCCTTCGAAGGGTTTTCTGTCAAAAATATCCCTAGAGGACAAAATGAACATGCTGATTTGTTAGCTAAGTCAGCAGCACAGGGGCTGCCCTTACCTTCGGATGTATTATTTGAAACAATAAAAGCTCCTTCGGTAGAACTTCTTGAAAGAGCAGTCCTCAACATATCTCCTGTTTATAGCGAGGATTGGAGAACTGAGATCATCTCCTACCTTCAGGGAAAATTCCTTTCAGATGACGAAGCTTATAACAGGAGGATAGAGGCAAGGGCTCGTCCATATGTCATGATAGAAGGAGAATTGTACAAGCATGGAGTTTGTGCTCTGCTACTCAAATGTTTATCCAGAACCGAAGGTATTGAGTTGATGAAAGAAATACATGCAGGCCTCTGCGGATCTCACATTGGATCCAGGCCATTGCTTGGAAAAATTTTCCGCCAAGGATTTTATTGGCCGAAGGCGGCTTCGGATGCAGCGGAGTTAGTTCAAAAGTGTGAAGGTTGTCAGAAATGTGCACGAGATCAAAAACAACCTTCGTCCTTAACACAACTCATACAACCCATTTGGCCATTGCAAAGGTGGGGCCTTGACTTGTTAGGTCCGTTACCACCGGCCCAAGGGAACCTAAGATACGTTGTAGTGGCGGTGGAATATTTTTCTAAGTGGATTGAGGCAAAGCCTTTAGCTACAATAACTTCGGCCACCGTCCAAAAGTTTTTCTGGCAGAATATTGTTTGTCGTTTCGGGGTACCAAAGGCTATCACTGTGGATAATGGAACACAGTTTGACTCCGAAGCTTTTAGGGATTTCTGTGATCAAATTGGTACGAAGATCCATTTTGCATCAGTCAGACATCCGGAGTCAAATGGACTTGTTGAAAGAGCCAATGGTATTATAATGACAGGAATAATGAAGTCAATTTTCAATCAACCAAGGGGAAAGTGGCCAGATCAGTTAACCAAAGTGGTGTGGAGCCATAATACAACAACATCAAGGTCTACCGGCTTTACCCCATTCAAGTTATTATTTGGTGACGAAGCAATAACTCCAGAAGAAGCTAAAACCGGATCAATAAGGGTAATAGCTTCGGCAGCATCAGGTTCCGAAGCTGATTGTTCTGTGGAAAAAGATGCTTTAGAAGGGATCAGGTTGCAAGCCGTGGAAAACATCAACAAATATCAAGCCGAAACAATTAAATGGCGAGATAGAAAGGTTCGACTAAAGAATATTGAGCCAGGACACTTGGTGCTTCGGAGAGTGGCCAATCCAGAAACAGTGGGCAAGTTACAATTGAAATGGGATGGACCTTTCTTAGTAGCATCTTCGTCAAGACCCGGTTCATACAAATTGAAGGATATGGACGGCAACGACATTCCTAGATCTTGGAATGCGGATGAGCTTCGGCGATATTATGTATAATTCGATGTAATTTTTCATATTTTTTATTTTTCTTTTATGGCACCCTTTTCCTTTCCGAAGGGGGAGAAAGGTTTTTAATGGGGCCATCACGTGTAATTTTCTCTTTTAGTTCTATAAGAGCAAAATCCCCCAAAGAATGTAAATGTAAAAGCTGAGAACGCACCATCGAGTGCCAAAAAGTAAAGGCGAAGAAGCTCCAAAGTCGTTCCTAAGGGAATGCAGAGCTTACAGCGAAAAGTCAACGCTGATTCCGCCAAAAGTAAAGGCGAAGAAGCTCCAAAGTCGTTCCTAAGGGAATGCAGAGCTTACAGCGAAAAGTCAACGCTGATTCCGCCAAAAGTAAAGGCGAAGAAGCTCCAAAGTCGTTCCTAAGGGAATGCAGAGCTGAGGTGTGATTGTTCTTAAAATGGTTATGAATATGACTTCGGATATGTGTTTGGCCATGCATTTGCACATCACATTATATCATAACATTTGCATTCATAAACATTCATCTAGGCATAAGTAGGATAGTCATCTTCATGGCATAAATGGTTGCTTCAGCAAAAAGAGGAAAAAGAAGGGGAAGAAAGAGCTTCGTGCACAAAAAAGAGAGCTTCGGAAAAAAGGGAAAATATTGTTCTCTGTGCTTCGCTGCGTACGAAAAGAAGGGAAGGTGTTTTTTCGCCGACGGCTCAAAAAAGAAAAATTTCGTCCACATCAAAGCATTTCCTATACAGCAATGGGAGGGTAAGGATATATAATAAGGTATGAACAGAATTCATTAAAGACCTTCGGCATTGTTTACATTTACAAAAGTTACGTTTACAAAAGCTCTCAAAAGTTTCTCAAGCATTGTTTACAGTCTACTATCTAATCCCCAAGGAGCTTCGGCTTCGGCGGCTTCGGCATCATTTTTGACCTTCGACTTCAGCTTCGTCATCCTACATGAATAAGATCGTTGTAAGTCAAAATCGAGCTTACAAGAAAAGGTAAGCACAAGGTATGGTTTCTTACTGGTTCAAGGTGGCTACGAGCTTCGTCTCCTGCCTTTTCTCGCCCACCTTTTGTCCATATCATTTTTATAAATCTATTCGAGATACTTCGGGCAAGATCTGGAATGTCGTCCAGGATTGATGGCGACAAAGTGAAATTTGGCCTATTCACAATCCTTCCATGCTCGCAGCCAGCCTTCAGGAAAGCCGCAGCAGTGCCTCGAGAAGCCACCCAGGCACAGAAGTCACCATGCCCAGCTATGACTTCGTCGAGCTCGTCAATCTCCCCCTCAATATGTTCGAAGGTTTTTGGTAGATCTTCAGCTGAGGGGGTAAATTTTCCACTGCTGGCTCCAACTGAGTAAAAAATCTTTTTTAACCGATGAATGCATCTGTGGCTGAATTCCAAGTAGTTTTCTTGAAGACTTGCCAGTAGTTTTTTCAAATCTGAATTCTTTTGAGCTTCGGCTTTAAGTTTTGCATTAAGATCTTGTTTTTCTTGTTCGAACTGCTTAGACTGGCGGAGAAGCTTCGTGTTCAGTTCTGTTATTTTTGCTTCAGCTTCCGCCAATAGTCCTTCGGTTGCCTGGAGCTCAAAGTTCTTTTTCTCGAAGGCATCTGATTGTTCCTTTATTTTGCTTTCCAAATTTTCAATCATGACTTCGTGCTTTTTATCTTCAAAATCTTGTTGCATCTGCAAGGCTTTGCTCAGAAGCATACTCTGTACGAAAACAACCTTCGTCAGACATGTTTTCGTTCTTAGAAATAATAAAGGTTAAAGGAAAAGCAGTTCACCTTGAAGTTGGAATAAAATAAGCTGCCAACGACATGTTGTCGTCGGTAGCGGCTGATGTCCGTTTCTAGCTTCGGAAATCCGATATTCTTGGACAGAGTACTGGTAATTTTGGCTCCAGTTTGATCTCGGATACAGCCCAATTTTTCATCATCAACGCCTCCGAAGAGGAGCGCTCCAGGCTTGTATCCGCAGGATTTGGCGTATTCTTTAAGCTCTTTTATTTCCGCTTTTGATAATTGTTCCCCGATTAAATTCCGGAACATGAAAGTTTCGTTCTCCGAAGCTTCATCAGCAATTTCTCTCCCTTTCGCCGACGCTACGGTCGCGGCCTCTTCGGCGGTGGTGGTAACTTCTTCTGTAGTCATGTCTAGCAGCATTTGGTCAATATGTTCAAATGTGCTCTCTAGGTTCAGATCTTCAACTGAGGCAGCTTCGGCGGCTGTGACCTCCGAAGGTGCAATTTCAATATTTGTCTCTTCCGCAGCCGCTGATATTTTTCGAGCTGAAGCTCTTGGCGGTGTCTTGTCGATAACTTCTGTCACACCGATCATCCTCTGTCTTTTTACTTTAGTTGTTTTCTTCATTCTTTCGGGCTCCTTTTCCTTCAGAAAAAATTTTGTCAGTCGAGGCCCTAGTGGACTTAGCTTCGCAGGCATGGATTCAGTCATTACCTGCAGAATGGCCTCTACATCAGTGGTAGAGGGTGATGCGGGGGATTTTTCTTCATCAGATATTTTTTGTTTCGGAGAAGATGCTTTCTTCTTCTTTGGAATCTTCTTCTTCGGTGTCTCTTCTTCATCTTTGTTTGAAGCTTCGGTCATCCTTTTCCTTTTTTGGCCTCCGGCATTTTTGTTTAAATTTTCATAGTCTGGGTATTCAAACTCCAGAGCGTCCAACACTCGGTTTAGCCTTCGCTTCGGACGGGTGCCGAAGGCCGCAGTCATCAATTGATCTTCTTTTTTAGAGTAATTGCCAAGTATTTCATTGCACATTGCTTCAATCGTATCTAGCCACTCTTGGCAAGGTGCTTTAAAGAACTTTTTAAACTTGAAATAGTAAGGTAAACGTACGAGTTCACCTTCTTTCTTTTCCCCCTGTAGCTTCGGCATTTCCCATTCTTTCAAACTGGGAAAAACTTTGAATGCTAAAAACTCTTGAACCAGGTCCCTTGTGCTGATATGCTCTGCAATAATTCTGAATTCACTCATTGCTTGTTGTGTTGGACCTTCGGGTGTCATGTTGCAGCGAGGTCGGGTTTCTCCGAAGATTAATTCCAGCGGGCTTTGTACAAGCTTTTCCTTGTCGTCATCAACCTTGACATAGAACCACTCTGATTTCCAGCCTGTTGCCCACTTGCTTCGGTAGCTAATTACAGGGAACTTTGTAGTTTTCTGATAGGCAAAGTTATAGCAACCAAAATTATCGTGCAATCCATCTTTTCTAGCCTTTGTTTGATAATGCAGCTCGTGAACCCGGCAGAAGCTGTCCGCAAATGGTTCCACTGCTTGGCTTCGGAGTGCCCAGATATAAACAATAAGCCTAACGATAGCGTTAGGGGTCAGCTGATGAAAATAGATACCGAACCTCTTCAGCACCTCTCCAATGATCCCATGTAGGGGGAATCTTAATCCAGCCTTTAAAAAGCTCTTGAAAATAACAATTTCATCTTTCTCTGGTTTTGGGGTAGTCTCTTCTCCCCCGAAGCGCAAAAGCTTCTTCTGATTTTCAGTGAAAAAGCCCGATTTTACCATCTTGGACAGATCAGCCTTCGAAACAGTAGATTTTCCGAAGTCCAAGTGGCTCGGCTTGCTTGGCATGGCAATGCGATAATCATCTTCGGAATCAGTTTCCTCAATATCTTCTTCCTCTGCTTCAGCGATTGCTTGTTCTGCTTGTTCTGCATCATCATGAGGGATCTTTTCCGAAGTCACTAGACCCGATCGTTGCATGGCTTCGGAGATGGGGAGAGTCTCCGAAGCTTCAGTTTCCTCCCCCTCGCGCTCAACCCTGGCGGTAGAGCGGACTCTGGCCATTCAATTATGAACTTGTGAAACTTTAATATTTTCTTCCTCCGAAGCAGGTTTCAAACTGGAGCTTCGTTCGATTCTAACAGACAAGCTTCGGTGATGGTTAAAAATTTTGGCAGGAAAACAGTGCAAATAGCAATGAATGCTGTGGTAACTTCACACCTACTCGTCTGTTTATATAGTGCTGCAGGTAAGAAGGCGAAGCGCCAGAGTTTTTACACCAGGCGCACACCCGCTTGCGCTCGCTGCGCGGTGGACCGCAGGGACAAACAGTAAACTCTGCAAGGTGGGACCGCTACATGCTGGGAAATTAAATCGTTTCTCGACAACGAGCTCAGGGAAGGTGTTTTTTGGACCTTCGGCTCCCCGAAGCTTAAGAGACTTTTTTCATGGATCAAGCTCGTTACGAAAAACGATCTAGCACCGCGAAAGGGGCTACTGTTGGGTCTATGCTTCGTCGCCGAAGGTCTTCAAGGGAGAAGCAGCTTTCGGCTGAAGCTGTTTGCATGAGATGGCCGAAGGTTCCTTTCCATGAAGCTTCGACAGTATAAACCGACTTAAAGATAGAATGACCTTTTAGTCCATAAAGGTCTGAGTCAATGTTGTAAGTTTTTATAAGGGGCATACTTGTAATTCCTCGCAGGCTGCGTCCTGTGCCTATAAATAGTGAACAGTATTCCTTTACTGTTCACGCATTCTGATATTTTGCAATCGCATCTGTCGGAATTCAACCTTTTGCCAAGGCAAAGGTATTTCTGTATCCAATAATTCAATATATTAAGTAATTATAATGTGATTTGTACACGTTTTATTTGTCCTTCTCATACCTTTTATTTTATGTTATCTTATAATTTCCGCTGAAATTTTATTACGAAGGTTTAAGCTTCGTAACTATGCTCTTGTCAGCCTTCGTTCGAAAACATTATTCTCAAGAGAATAATGTTTCATGGACGAAGGATGTTAACATTTAACATTTTATGTTGCCTTGTTCTTAATTCATAGCATTTAAGTACAAGTCTCCAACAGGCACCTAATCTCACATCTCACATCTTGTTATTGGGAATAGAAGGATGTAGCAGCACGACCACTACACCTTTAATAAAGGAATCACCATTTAATAATGCTGTTAATCAGAATTGGTCAAGTCTAGTGAATTGCCTTGTTCTTGGTTGAGCGTTTATCTTGGGGTGGGCTGAGTTCCTCATCCCATCTGTTTTGCTTCAGTTGGGGCATAAATGAGTTTACCACTTTGCATTTAGCTTCTACTATGTGAATTATATGTCTTTATATCCTGTATGAACTTCATGTTTTCCCCTCCTTATTATGTTAGTTTCAAAGGAGGTGCTGCCAGATTTTGCTGTATGTCCTGTCGTTATTACGCCTCTTGTGTTGAGTAAGTTAGGTGGGTGGGGTTTTTGGTAATATCCATTGTGTGTGACTAGTGGGGTGTTACATATTTATAGGTCCTAGTGCCCAGGCAACAAGAGACACGAATAAAGCATCGATCACGACAAGATGGCATGCACAGACAATGCGATGAGAGACTTGTTCCTCCTGGTCCTCTTCTGCATCGTGCATGGTGAGAAGGAAGAGTCAAAGGGCATCGATGCGAAAGCGTCCAGGCCTGGTGGGTCCTTCGACATCACCAAGTTGGGCGCCTCCGGCAATGGCAAGACAGACAACACGAAGGATGTGCAGGAGGCATGTGCATCGGCGTGCGGCGGCACTGGGAAGCAGACAATCCTCATACCCAAGGGCGACTTCCTTGTCGGACAACTCAACTTCACATGCCCTTGCAAGGGCGACGTGACCATCCAGGTGGATGGCAATCTGCTGGCGACCATGGACCTAAGCCAGTACAAGGAACATGGTAAATGGATCGAGATTCTACGCGTGGATAACCTGGTCATCACCGGCAAGGGAAACCTTGACGGGCAGGGCCCAGCCGTGTGGAGCAAGAACTCCTGCACCAAGAAGTACGACTGCAAGATCCTTCCCAACTCGCTGGTGATGTACTTCGTGAACAACGGGGAGGTGTCCGGGGTCACGCTGCTCAACTCCAAGTTCTTCCACATGAACATGTACCAGTGCAAGAACATGCTGATCAAGGACGTGACCGTGACGGCGCCCGGGGACAGCCCCAACACGGATGGCATCCACATGGGCGACTCATCCGGGATCACCATCACCAACACCGTCATTGGCGTCGGCGACGACTGCATCTCCATCGGCCCTGGGACCTCCAAGGTGAACATCACTGGCGTGACAAGGACGAGAAGGACGTCACGGACATCAACGTCAAGGATTGCACTCTTAAGAAGACGATGTTCGGCGTCCGCATCAAGGCGTACGAGGACGCCGCCTCCGTGCTCACCGTCTCCAAGATCCACTACGAGAATATCAAGATGGAGGACTCAGCCAACCCCATCTTCATCGACATGAAGTACTGCCCCAACAAGTTGTGTACCGCCAACGGCGCCTCCAAGGTCACCGTCAAGGACGTCACCTTCAAGAACATCACCGGCACCTCCTCCACCCCGGAGGCCGTTATCCTGCTCTACACAGCCAAGGTCCCATGCACCGGCGTCACCATGGATGACGTCAACGTCGAGTATAGCGGCACCAACAACAAGACCATGGCTATATGCACGAATGCCAAGGGCAGCACCAAGGGTTGCCTCAAGGAGCTTGCATGCTTCTTGACCCTCCGTCGACTGACCCATCTCTCTAGTTATAATTTTTCTCTCGTCCTTGCATTGCCCATTTGTTGCTATCCATTGGTAACGGACAACAGTAAAACGACAGACAACCAACAGCAATATTATGTTCGACGGTGTAACACCCTGAATTTGAGGGTATAAAATTTCTTCTCTAAATGCCAACCAAATTCAGGTGTTACCTCTTGTCTCTCTCTCTCTCTCTCTTTTCCTTTTGATTAAAAGTAAGTGAATTAGGCGAGGGTTTAATTATTTATTTTGTCAAAGCTTATGTGAGTCATGAAATGTTGCATCATGCTGAGCCTAAATTATTCTTTTGTTTGATGCACATGTTTGAATTGGTTCGAATTTGAAATTTGGTTTGAGTTTGATTTGAAAACCATAAAGAAATTAAAATAGAAAAGACATTAGAAATTTCAAAAAAAGAAAAGGAAAGCAGCTCGAACCTCCTCCCTCCTTGGCCTTTCGGCCCATCCAGCCCAATTAACCTCCCGCATCCGCTGACAAGCAGGCCCCACCTATCGGCGCCACGCCCCGCTCGCCCTCTCTCTCTCTTCTTAGTGGGACCGCCCCATCAGCACCGTGCCCTGCTCGCCCGCGCGTTCCCTCGCTGACTCGCGGCCCCTATTGTCAGACCCATCCCCTCCCCTGCAACTGTCGCGCCCGCGCCCATGGCGTGCGCCCATGCGGTCAAAGCGTGCCCACATCCCCACGACCTGCCCATGTCACCCGAGTGCTAGGTGAAGACCCCGAACACTCCCTCAGCTTGCCCCTGCCTCACATTCGCTCTTTCCCTGCCCTCGCACTCACCCAGCCGCAACGCCGCCCCCCGCTGTTGCTTCACCTTTCTGTTGTCGCCGCTGGACTTCTGCCAGCGCTTTGGCCATGGTGAGCTTTGCCTGAGCTTGGCGCACCGGGAACCCACGATGGTTTCCCCTTTCCTCAAATCCTCTACCCGATTTGCGCTCCACCTCTCCCCTGCGCAGGTCGGAGCTCGCTGCCGTCGTGATTCTTCAACGTCCGGTCAACTAGAGCCCCATCGCGCCGTGCCAAGCTGCCCGAAGCATCGTATCTGGGTAAGTGACATTCCTGTGTCCTTCTTTTGCGCCAATTCTGCTATACGTGGGGGATTTCAGCCATCGAAGTTGCCCCTCGCCGGGCCACAGCATCTTCATGGCGTTCGACCACTGCAACCCCTCCCTGAGCCCGAACTTAGGCCTAGAGCACCCCACCCTCTCCCTGGAGCCTATGCCAACCGCAGAGCGCCGGTTTAACCCTCACCGCGACGGGTATTGCTCGCCAGAGTAAGCTTGGGTTCGCCCGAGGGTCCCCCTCCACTGTCTGCCCGCCTTAGTCCTGTTCTCGGCACCCAGACCTTGCCATAGTGCTTGCCGAGTCCTCCCCAACCTCTCTGGCTACCCAGACCAACCCCCAGTGTCCTAGAAGCCCCGGTCTGCCTCGCCTCCGGCGACTGCGCCGCCGTGTCCGCGGAAAGCGCCACCCCTAGCTGACTAGAGGAGACTAAACCCCTCGTGCCGAATCCGAACAGCCCGGTCTTGATCTGACGGCCCGAAGTCGTGGATAACGGTTCGCGTGGTTTGTGGAACCAGAGCCATCGATCTACAATCCAGTGGCCAACACGCCCCGTGTCCTCTTCATACTGCTGACCCATGGGCCCCGGGTGTCAGTGCCTCAACCCACCCGAGCCCACCTATCAAGAGCCTGCGCCCTCGCTCGCTATTCTAATTTGGACCTTTGGTCGGAGATCAGACGGCTAGCGCAACCCCGTACCCCTTCGCGTGGCAATTTTGCTAAAGAGACCCTCGCTTTTTAGAAATCAACCCGTTGTCCCTGGTTTTCACGCACAGGCCTCTGTAATCTTACGGATTGAACCCTAGACTTCTATTTATTCACAAATTTAGGCCTAATTTTGTATTTTAAACATCAAAACTTGTTTATTTCATATCTTTTGCATATGAACTTCAAATGGAGTGATTCAAATTGCAAAATGTTCATAGGATTATTCTCTGTCCAAATAAATTATGATCATTCACTGTCTGTACGTGTTAATTTTATGCCTAGACTATAGGTTAGTATATGTAATAGTTTGTTTACTAAATAAGAAAATAAAAAGGAAACCCTAATGGTAATTAGATGTTTAACCTTGTGAGATTAATAATATGTAATGTATGAATTTATCCCTGGTATAATTTTGTGTCTCACTAAAATTAGTGGAATTAAAATTATGCAATCCATGGAGATAGATAATATTTAGGGAATCACAAACCACTAGTGTGCTAGTTCACTCTAGCACCTAAGTTGACCTTTTGTGTTTACATTGCTCTGTCAAACTTGTGTTCACTTGGTTGTATATGTTTGGTGTATTGTTCATTTGTCTTTATCCAATTGCATTGAATGCATGATCGCTTTGTTTAGACAATGAGCAGCTCATGGTTCCTTAGTGTGTTGTTGAAGATCTTCCTGAGCAACAACCTGGTGAAGGCAAGAGTCCTCTGACCTACTATGTCCTACTTACTTTATAGTTCACCGTCCCGCATTACATTATTTAAACCTAAGGATTAACTAGTCTGTATTTACATTATCCTTGTTTACCTTTTTGGGTTTCTAAGCTTTATGCTATTGCTTTAACTTAATCAATGAACATGATGTGAATCTTTATGATACAATGATGTTATCTCGATGATGATCTTGTGATACTTTAGGGGACTCAGGCTATTTCCTGAGTACCTCTCCGAAAGGACCTGTTCATTGAGTGACCACCCGGGATAACAGTACAACCATGAGTGTGGAATGGGACACCCTTAGCTGATTAATTAGAGGAACTTGAGGTGTAGTTGGCTTCGCCGTAGGGCCGTCTATGGGGTCCAGGCACAACACTTTCTCTGCCGAGGCTGGTTGCCGAGGTTCTTTCGATTTGGTTTTGTTAGTCACCCTTCTTATGGGGAGAATTACTATGTTTATCAAACTAGAGAAACCTAACGGGCGGCTATGACCTCTTGGGAATCTTTGTAAAGGCTACGTAGTGTATCCCTAGCCATTCACCTCGGTAGTGAAGATCGAGTTTGTACAACATAGGCTGGAAAGGGATCACGACTCGTGGGTAAAGTGTGCAACCTCTGCAGAGTGTTAGAAACTGGTATATCAGCCATGCTCACGGTTAAGAGCAGCCTTGGGATCCTCTTTGATTAGAAGAACTTTTGATACTTTTATGATTATGGTTAATGATGATAAATATAACTCTGATCAATGATATTTCCTCTTGGAGGGAGTACTTTTGGGTAATAACTGGGTTTATTGCTAAAACATGGCTTTACTACTAGGTAATAAATATCTGACCAACTAAAAGCAATTGCTTAACCTTAACTCCACATACAGCTAGTCAACATTAGCCAAACGGGACATTTGCTGAGTACGTTGATGTGTACGCACCCTTGCTTTAAAAACCACCCCACCCAAGGTTATCGCCAATATATTCAGTGCTCAGGAGGAGATGCAGGCAACATGGAGGACTTTGAGGAGTTCCAGGACTACGATGAGTTCTAGTTATGTTAGTGGTGAACCCCCAGTCAGCTGCCTGTGAAGGCTTTATCAGATACGCTCGCTTTTCCGCACTTTGATAATAGTAATGACAATGTTATGTTAATGACTCCGTGGATGTCTTGGACATCTTGATGTAATAAAGTACTATTTCCACTATTTACATTGAGCAATGTGTGATGATGTCCAATTATGTAATCGTTTTTTAAGTGAGTTTCTGATCCTGGCACGTACATGGTTCGCATTCTGTTTACCTTCCAAAACCGGGTGACAGACGACCTCCTAGGTGGCCGTCGGATAGAACGTTATATCCGACGGCCTAAGGCAGCCGTCGGACATAAGATCCTGCGTTCGACGGCTGTTAGACGGACGATTAGACATAAGGTTATTTTCGATGGCTATCAGATAAGCCATCGGACATAACCTTATGTCCGACGGTCGCCTAGGAGGCCGTCAGACATAAGGGATTTAAACCCCGTCAGCGCCCGCCCACGTTGTTTCAGTTCCATTCTTCAAGGAACACACAAGCTGAGGACGCCGCCACCCACCAGCCGCCGCCGCCGAGCACCTCCCCAGCCTACGGCAGCGCCCGCCCGCCCTGCCCCTGACGCTGCCCGAGCCCATGGCCACCTTCGTCACCATCCTCGATGCCGCCGGAGCCGCTCCGACGCAGCCCGCGCCTGCCTCAGCCTCTGCCCCCGCCCCCGACGCCGTCGGCGCCTGCCTCGACCCCACCGGCGCTCGCTTCACTGGCTCTACGTCGAGCTAAGTGAGTAATTTTGTAACTTTTAGTATTATTTTGTATATGCATATAGATTGTTTGCTATTAATTATGTTTAGTTTGTTATGTCTGACAACCTAAGTTTATTATGTAATTAAATTAGCTTGTTTTAGTTTATTTAGTGGTGCCTATATAATTTAAACTTTTAATTTCCGAGTGTAATTATTATGCCCTCGAAAATAAGATCATTTTATATGATTTAGGGTCCCATGAAATGATTTTTCAATGTAATATTGTATTAGTGTGGTTTATTAGTAATCATAACTAATTAAGTTAACGTCTCGTATCTAGTATGGAGGAGGATCGTCGATGGATGTCTGAAGGTTGGAAGAAAAGAGGTGCTTTATCAAGTGAGTGGGTTGCCAAGACTAACGCGTTTCTTGACCATGCTTTTGCTCGATTGGAGACTGGAATCGATGTTAGGTGCCCTTGTAGCAAGTGTCGGAACATTTATTTCCTTGACAGGGACTATGTCGATAGATCTTTGTAAGAACGGTAATATGCCAGGCTATGAGGTGTGGGTGCACCACGGTGAGGACCCACCTCCTCGTATTGTATCGTAAGTTCAGTCACATGAAGAGAGGTCTACGATAGGATGGAAGAGATGCTTGACGATGTACGCCATGAGCTTCTACCCGTGGATTCGGAGAACCCCGGTCAACCCTCCGATTATGAGGATCCTCCTACGCCTGAGGTTTAGAAGTTTTTCAAGCTCCTTAAAGCTGCCGAAGAGTCGTTGCACGAGCACACGAAAGTGACCATCCTTGTGTTCGTGACTCGACTTATGACTATTAAGTCTAAGTTTGCATTCTCAAACAACTGCTACAAGGAGCTTCTGAACTTGATCAGTGATGTACTTCCGGAGAATCACAAGATGCCAAAGGACATGTATGAGTCCAAGAAGTTGCTATCTGGTCTCGGTATGGACTACGAAAAAATCGATGTCTATGACAACAACTATATGCTTTTCTGGAAGGAGACCATGAGTGAGAAGAAGTGTAAAGTATGTGGTGAGCGTAGATTCGTAGAGGTTGAAAACGACAATGGTTTGACCGTGAAAACCGAGATAGCACGTAAGCAGGTTCGTTACATGCCTCTTATAACTCGGTTGAAACGTTTGTTCATCTCCAAGAATACAACCAGACACATGAGGTGGCACAAAGAAGGGGTACGCTAGAATCCAGATGTCATGGCACACCCAACTGATATAGATGCATCGAAGGTACTAGATGCCTTTGATTCTAGCTTTGCTATTGAAGTGCCAAATGTCCGCTTCAGTTTGGCAATAGATGGTTTCTCACCTTTCAATCTAACTGCACCATACTACTCATGTTGGCTCGTATTTGCTGTTCCATACGACCTTCCACCAACTCTTTGCATGAAATATGAATTTATTTTCTTATGTCTTGTAATACCTAGTCTGGATCATCCTAGAACAAAGATTGATGTGATGATGAGACCCCTGATTGAAGAATTGAAAATTTTGTGGGAAGGAGTCGAGGCGTACGATTGTTACAAGAAATAGAAGTTCAACCTGAGAGCTGCGTTTTTGTGGTCTATTCACGATTTTATGGCTTATGGTATCTTTGCTGGATGGAGTTGTCATGGGATTCTGACATTTCCGATATGCGCTGAAGACACTTTATGCTTCTGACTGAAGTTTGGTGGAAAGATATGTTACTTCGATTGCCATAGATGTTTTTTTGCCAGAGGATCACCCATTTAGGCTCGATAGAAACGCTTTTAAACAAGTTGTTGCATCTCATATCGTATTTTACTGATTCTTGTTTTGGGTACATGTCAATGCATCTATTTGCTTGATGGAAAAACATTTCATGTAGGTGTCTGTGCCTTGGATGGCCACCCAATCATAGGGTTATCGGGCCTTGTGCAGGTGGTGGGATTCCCCTGAGTTTCATGCCATTTTCGAAAGGAACATGGGAAACCATGGTACTGAGTCGTTCCACAACTACGACGGTGAGGACATGTACACTTGGCTAAGCGAATGGTATGTCATAGTATGTTGTAACTTCGAATTACATAGAAATGTGTCATTCTAACTTGTATGTACAGGAAGACAAATCTGCCTGTACGCCTACGAATCTGGAGGTGTATATGTAAGGGCATAAGGGTTCTGATCCACAGAATCCTGATGTTTTATGCACTCAGACAACCACCGACCGTCTAGTGAGTTTTTGGTACTCTATTATGTGTTTGTGCATCAACTTGGTAATGCACTTATATTTGGTATGTTTGCCTCCAGGCTTTGTATGGGCAGGAGATGGTTCAGCGCCATGGGCAGGACTACGATTGGAGGAACCAACCAATCGACCCTTAGGTAGTATATGCTAGTGCAGGAGGATAAGCCCATGGACGATGAGAGTATTTTATTTGGATTTCAAAATTGTTCTCATATGCTTGTGATTGAACCGAGTCCATGGTTTACTCTACTAAGTGCATGGTTCACTCTTGTAGGTTGGGTATTTTTGATTCCACGATTGATTCTAGGGAGCTGAGACACCGTGGACGACAGTCCACATCCTCATCTTCGCAGTTGTCCCGTTCTCGATCATCCGCCCAAGAGATAGAGATTGCAGTGTTGCGTCAGCATGCAGAGTATCATAAATCAGTTTTGAGGGAAACAAATGGAGTATTAGAGGCAACAAGCTGAGTACTAGAAGAAGAAGGACGAGTATTATTCAAACCTCCAGGCCCATAATCAAGCTCTACTCTCGGTAAGTTGAAGTAACATTTTGTTCATAACAACTAAAAACACATGATGTGTACCTTATTTTCTCAACAATGGCTTGCATCTAATTTGTAGCAACTAGCACAACAAGCGGGCGTCTCGATGCCGACATATGGGATGCCGCCTCTGGACTTTGCACTGTCGATGCCAATGTTGTTGCCTCCACCCTGCCTTAATTCCATATGGTATGTACACATATACGTGTGTGACATGTTCATAGTTGTCTTATGTGTTAAAATGATAAACTTAGTGGTTAATATTTCATGTGGGTGTGTTATAGGGATTTCAGACACCTTCCGCTTCAGTTGCCGCACCTAGAGATGCGTCTGGTCAAGACGACACATCGAATTCTGAGGTGAACAACCTTTTCAACACCTAGAGTCCAGCCGGAGGAAGTGGCTATAACTTGAACCAACCAGGTGACGGATATGAGTGATAGTTCATCAAATGTGTTTGATTTGGAACTATGTCAATGTTCATGTCAAGGACTATGTGTCGAACTATGTTAGTGTTTAATTTGGAACTATATGTTGATGTAAAAGACTTGTTGCAACTATTTGGAACTATATGTTTGTGAATGTGAGGTGATGTTTGTGAATGTGAATACTTATGTGAATTGATGTTTGTGAATGTATGTGAATATGTGGTGTAACACCCCTGGTGTTACTGTTACTAAAATTTGAGCATAACATCATCAGCATTAGCATTTCATGTGTTTGATACACCTAGAATGCATTCACTAGGCTGAAGTTTCAAACAAGTTGTATTGATATGGCATTTTGCAAATAAAACCCTGGAGTAGGGTACTTAACCCTAAATGGGGTTTAGAAGGGTAAAACAAAATCCAAAAAGAGAAAACCCTAAAGCTTAAGTGAAATAGTCATAAAAAATGTTACTAAGAAGGGACCTAAATTATATTCACACCCCTGAAATACCAAAAACCCTAAAAAGGACCCTAGAAAACCCTAAACCTAAACCCTAGGGGGCTAAGTGCAAAATCAGTGCATGTTTGGACTAAAGTACAAAAACTATGAAAGTAAGGTATCTTAAGTCATATGGTTCATAATCATGAAGATTTGCAAGCTAAACCCTGAATTTTGCACCTATTTGCAAAAAGAACCTATTTGAGTTCTAAACCTAAGTCTGAAATTCAATGACATTGGCTCAACTTTGGAGCTCTATATCTTCCAAATTATTGAGAATTTGCCCTAGGTCACCACATCAATTTTGTAGATCTATCAAAGGTGAACAACTTTGTTTAAGGGATTAAACATTGTTGTTATGAAGAATTTGGAGATAATTAAACCCAAAGTCAGGCTGTCAGGCTGTTTGATGTCTGAATTTCAGACTAACAATACAACTGCAAGAACTTTGGGCACGAATTCTGGCATGATCGAGCAAGAATTTGCCTAGGGTTGCTATACCAAGATTATAGTTGGATCCTAGAGCTATAACTTTGCTAAAGAGTGTCGATCATGTTATTACATAAAATTAAGAGAAAATTCGCCCTAAACTTTGGCTGTCAGGTGCACTAAATGAGGAATGGCCATGGTACAATACTGAAGAAGATCGACTGCCAGCCGTTCATCGTCGATGACCTCTCCGCCGCGATTCGTGCCACCGCTGTCTCGATTCGTGATCGGGGAGGAATGGATAACACCGGGGATGGGTAAAAAGATCTGGGCGGGATGGATTGCGATTGCTAGCTGGTCCGGCCATCCTGTACACTTGCCGCGCGGCCGTCCGAGTTTATCCTCACCGGAGCTCGCCGTTTCACTCAACCGTGCCACGCCGCAAAGCATTCTCCACGTCGTAGGGATCATGGAGGATAGTCAGTTACCCCTCCTGCACCGTTTTCTCCTCGCTCGCCACGATACGCAGAGCACGGTGAAATATCCAAGTCGCCGTGAGCTGATCTCCAACCCAAATTCCCTGGCCGCCGCTCACGATCACTATAAATTGAGTGCACCCGCGGCTCCATAGGGTAATCACGCATCTATTGCACCAATCCTTGCCCCGGATTATCCACCAGGGACCAAGAATTGCTCACTTCCCCCAATCACGGTTTCCGCCACCGTAAAACGCACCTCGCCGTGGCCAGCCACTTCCAGGTTTGTTCATGCTATCTGCTGCCTTGTTTCAGCATTAGTGTGCTTCCCTGATGCTCCTCAACCAACCCAATTACACTGAGTCCCCCTTAATTACCGGGAACGCGATACCCATTCGAGTGTCCGTGCTGTTTCCATGGACCGATCGATTCAATGTCCCATTGATGAAATTGTTTGAGGGGAAACCCTCGTTAGGTCTTGGATTTGATCTCTGCCAAAGTAGAACGCTAGTCATCACGTGAATCATCCGATACATGCTCGCCGGAGTTCGTCCCTACGCGGTTCGCCATCTTGTAGATGTCAGTGAGACATGTGAATAGCGCCAAGGACCGCCACTCTAATTTTGAACCGGTAAGGGCGTTTTTGCAAAGTTGTCGCGGGCACGCGTGCGCGCGGGCGAATTTGCTCGCTGCTGGGCCGCTTCGGCTGAAATGAGCCCAACACTGTTTAAGCTTTTCTCTTTTCTTTTTCCGTGAAACTTTAGAAATCTATAGAAAATTGTAGAAAAATGGTAAAAATGTCAAACCAATTTTGCTAAATTCCTAATTTTCATAGAATTTAATAAAAATAGTTTCATGATTTTTAGGTCAAATAGAGAATTTTGGAGCATTTAAAATAGCCTAAAACATTGTTTCTGGATTTTTAGAAAATAGATAATAACTCCAAAAAATCCCCAAACTTTTGAGATGATCTTTATACATTATTTAGAAGCCTTGGGTAGAGTTTGGTATGATTTGGACCTTGTTTGATACTTAGGACCCAAAACCCTACCCCTGCCCTTTGAATTCCTTTATTAACTCCGGAAACCCTAGGTTCTCGGAGAACCGTGAAGGAAAATTGTATTCAAGACTTTAGAAAATAAACTTTTACTATCTTTGCACTCTCATGAGCATTACATGGGCATTCATTATTATGTATGGTTATATTTAGAAAACGAGGAAGAAGTTGAAGTAGAAGAAGAAAAGACTTCACCACCACCACCCGAGGAACATCAGGCAGGCAACTGCTTTTATTTTGATATCTGCGGATCCGAGCCTGATTCACCTATAAACCAAGGCAAGCCCCGGTGCATTTGCCACCTCCTTGATTCTTTTAAAATCTTTCTCACTTGCTTGATGCATTAGGTGATAGGAGTTGAATGCTAAAACAATTCCTGCATTACCTTCCTTGAATTTGATTACCTTCCTTTGAATCCCTGTTTTACAAACGGTTTTTACTATGCTTAGTCTTGCTCTAGCAAAACAAAATGTTTTGTTTTTACAAAATATGATGTGGCAAAGTGGGAGGGATGTTTTCGAAAATAAAACTTGATGGTGAGTCCATCATGGCCATGATGGGTTCAGTATCGGAAAAGATGTACCTCTGTCAGGTACCAAACTTTGGGATTTGAAATGATTAAGCTAAGATCGGGCTGGTGACTTGCATGAGAAGATAGTCTCGGTGTAGTGTCTCCGTCTGAGTCGATTAAGGACCATGTCGATGTAGGCCTGCTGACCGAGGACCCTTTAACTGGTCACATGCCTCGTCATGGGTAAGCTTTGCCTCGGGCAGACTAATACCAGAATAAGATACCACGCAATGGGAGTGGAGAGATGGCGAGAGTAGCGTGTACCCTCCATGGCAAGAGGCTGGACGGTGGTGTATCTGTGCTCTCGGTTGGCGTGAACCTGATCTGGTCTTAAGAACCTCGGTGGCGGGTTGACATATGCAAGGGTTAAGTGCTACATATGTCGTGTGATCAGAGATCCTCAGCTGAGTATAATCGATTCGAATCTCCGTACCTTCACGGTTATGAAAACTTGGTCTCTGACCTATACGTAGAACTCCAGTAAAGATGAAGGGTTGTTAAGAAATTGGCTAGTGTAGGTCAAGTGATTGAACTAGGGTTGAAAGAACTCTAGTTACAGGTAATTAAACTTAACTTGACAAATAAAACTGGATTTTTAAGGATCCACTGTTAGTAAGCATTTCTGCAAACAGAATCGTTGATTATTGAGAAACCTTACCTTGACTCCCTTATAACCAGCATACCCTTAAGAGTCTTTTTTAGTCGGGTAAGTCTCGCTCAGTAATTCCATACTCAGGGTTTTATTCCCTATTATTTTTAGGTGAGGAAGCAACAAACTTTTGTTGTTTCTGTTCCAAGGTGATCTCAAAAGAAGAAGACCAAGAGTAAAGCTGCGGGAGGAAAGGATCCTCCATAAAAACTTTTGTGTAAAACTTATCGGGAGGGGTTTTTGCCTCCCTTGGCTTGTAATAATAATACTCTGCACTCGTATGTTATATTTTGGTCTGTAAATATTAATCTTTGCCTTACTTTTAAATAAAGGTAAGTTAATGTAATGGCTTTCGCACTTTCGTAACTCTGATGCTTGTAATGTCTGCGTGACGGGTAAAACGCTCTTGGGAAAGGTAAGAAAAGTAGATACCGAACTTGTCAAGTGATTCAGGGGCACCTGTAGGGTTGTCTGAGGTCCGTTGGACAAGGACAACTGTAGGTGGGCCTAATGACTTGGGAGGTTCCGTCACATGTGGTTGTATATGAAATCTGTGGTTTTCTATGTAAATGTCAGAAATGTACAAAAATATAATTTTTTTGCAACTGCTGAAATTCATTGTCTGATGGCTTAACACAAGACGTCGGACATAATACTTCATTATGTCCGAAGGCTAACATAGGCCGTCGGCTAATATAGGCCACCAGACATAAGCGATGGACGACCGTTAACTACCGTTACCGAGGATAAACGTCGATGGCCGAAAGGTGCCGTCAGACATAGCTTATGTCCAATGGCCACCATCGGAAATAAGAGTATTTTTGACCCTTTATGACAGAGGGATGGGTACTGTCGAACATAAGCCTACGACCGTCCGTCGAAAATAACTTATGTCTGATGGCTTTAACTGTCGAAAATACCCTGTTTTACTAAAGTGACGAATAAGCACCACCCACGTATATGTATTTCCTTTAATCTGGGTTGCTGCTGCTCGTTCTAGTAGCATATTATTGACCAAACTTCTACCACGTCCTACGTACAATCCTGCATGTATTAGAGTACGTCTGGTTTCACATCAGACACTTATTCACGTTGTGTTTGTTTTTTCAAAGAAGAATGTAAAAGTTCATGTACCTGAGCTCCAGGACATGCCATTTTTGTTTTCTTTTGTTTTTTTGCAAGCACCACATAGCAGTTTAAAAGCTAAATTCCACCGAATCTATCTCTATATATGCATACACTCAAAACGTCTCCAAAACCCTCCTTAAAAATCATTTGGGAAGTCAATGCATGATTATGCCAAGTGATCGATGAACAAAATAAATAGAGGGCTTTATTTTTATCTTCCTCGCCAGTAGTTTTTAGTAATTAGAAAATCTTCAGGACTCTGATGTATAATTTACTTGCTAAACCAGAGACAAGTTAACAAAATAAGCACCAACCTTAATTTACCCCCTCCAATAGTTTACCATATGAACTTTCTAAAAAAACGAATTGTTTGGCGCAGCAATTCCAGGTCAGTACGGCCATCCACCATGTCCGTCGACAGATAGGTTGTCATTCTCGGTTCACCCCATCCACCATGTGTGTTAGTACCGGACCTTGTACATTATTCCCCATGATCTTCATGGGACAGCGACGGTAGAAGTGCTACACAAAAACATTTGTCAGCTTATTCCTTTGGCTTTAATCTGTACCGGTTTCTACTGTTTCTACAATATTTTTGTCTCTATAGATTGCAGCTGCAGCAGCCTGAACAGCTGGCTTCAACGGATACCAGACAATCGAAACTAAATGTCTTAGCTTATAGTCTCGGTTGCATGCACCGATATTAATTAATTGATATATTTAATACCAATTGTTGAATATATGTTCAAGAGACAATCATGACATATGATAACACTAATGAGTCTTTATGGTAAAAACACATTAGTAAGGGTCTATATGTACCAAAGGTCTGGCATGCTTGAGAGAATCATATTAGCTACGGCTGTCTCTTCCTATGGTTGCAGACGCTCGATACGTCGACACCGCTTCTCTCGATATGCATGGTGTTAGCGCACCGACATTACGATATTTCATCTTCACACGTATGGATATACCATGGTGACACTGTTGTTACTGTGGTGTTGATCAATAATGAACTTGAGGAGGATGGTCAAATGTGTTGTTGTTGGTACGTAAGGACATTCGATGACTTCCACTACATCAATGTGTCCTTCCACTGTGTTGCGCGTCTAGTAGTAGAAATGCATGATTCTGTAGTTACATGCAATCTTGGTTAAACATGGTAGATATGCTAGTGTGTATCGTGCATGATTTCCATCAGTGGTACCAGAGCTAGGTCATGCACAATTTTTGATCTAGATTATTTGCATATAGGTGATACTCCTAGTATATTGCATCTATATTTCTTTGGTTATAGCACCACTTAGGAAAATGAGGTAATTGCCAGTATAGTTGCATATCTCTACCGACTAGAATCACCGTAGGGATAACAATACATGTATCTTTTAGATTGAGAATGTCAAGAAATCTGAATTGGATATACTGTTATGGCTCTATGTCATACAATTGTCAATATGATTGACAGTAAAAATAGATACATTTAGCTTGTCTTCAAATCAACTTGATTTGATTAATCTGGTGATATTTATATAGAGCTTACAGTGATGTGACCAGGAATTTCTGAGTGTACAACATAGATTATTTGGACAAACCATTTTCATACCGCATGGTAGTATCCGGCTCTCCACCTAGCATAGTTTTATAGAGAATATTATGAATAATATGAACCAAATATAGAAACCACATATAGGACTTGATGATGTAGATCACCATGATAAATGGATGACTTCTATCCTACATTTAATATAATTATCTGCGATGGTTTATTTTCCTACCTTACTATCCACCCATGTACTAAATATGATAGGATAGTTTCCCTAAAAAATTAAGAGTTTATTTTGATACCCTTCCAATTACTATGTTTATATAGATTCTAATCATCACTTGGTGGGCCTACCAAAGCAAAGTCTCATTGATTATTTTAATCTAATAGGGTAAGTCCTAGACATTTGCTAAAGATGAAGGGCAAAGGTGAGGGCAAGGCTAAAGATGAGATCTCAAAGCTAAATGCAAAGTCTAAGTCTGGCCTTTCTTCTAAAGACAAAAATTTCATTGTGGTGACCTTGAGAAACGGTCTAGGAACTACAAGAAGTACTTAGAAGACTAAGGAAATTGAGACTTCTATTTTGTTTATATATGTTATTGAAATTAATCTGGCTATTTCTTTTAGTGAATCATGGGTATTTGATATCAGATCGATGATTCATACTTGCAAATCATTGCAAGGACTAAAAAGGACTAGAATATTTGCTACAAATGAGTTGAATATGTGTGTAGGCAATAGAGCAAAGGTTGTTGCACTAGCCATCGACACTTATCAAGTGCCACTTGTACACATTTTAGAAAGATCTTAACAAATATCTAATCCAGAGAATTCCTAATTTTCTATAGCAACATATATCTAAGTTTTATAGCTTGCCATGGTTATTATTGTAGAAGATTTTGAAACCTTGCCTTATGCCCTCATTTCATGGCTTCATGACTGTTATAGAAATTTCTAAATTTTTTGTTTTGTTTCTGTTGGTACCTCAAGATTGGGGCACCCACTACTGCTGGATCAAGCTGGACCCTCCAGGACCATTGGAGCTTTGTCTTTTAGTTGCACTGGACAGTCCGGTTCCGCACCGGACATGTACTGTTCACTGTCCGGTGCGCCTCTGGCGGCTGCTCTGACTTCTGCGCGCACTGTCCGCGTACTATAGCGTTTACAGGTGTTCGTTGCAGTCGACCGTTGCACTGTTAGCCGTTGCTCCGCTGGTGCACCGGATAGTCCGGTGGCACACCGGACAGTCCAGTGAATTATAGCGGAGCTACACCTGAGAAACCCGAAGGTGGCGAGTTTGGAGTTGTACAGTCCTGGTGCACCGGACACTGTCCGGTGGCATACCGGACAGTCCGGTGCGCGCGAGACCAGGGTACCCTTCAGTTCCTTTGCTCCTTTGCTTTTGAACCCTAACTTTGATATTTTATGGGTTTGTGTTGAACCTTTATGCACATGTGGAATTCTCCTCTCAAGGACGTCACCTTCAAGAACATCACCGGCACCTCCTCCACCCCGGAGGCCGTTAGCCTGCTCTGCACTGCCAAGATCCCATGCACCGGCATCACCATGAGTGACGTCAACGTCGAGTATAGCGGCACCAACAACAAGACCATGGTTATATGCACGAACGCCAAGGGCAGCACCAAGGGTTGCCTCAAGGAGCTTGCATGCTTCTAGACCCTCCGTCGACTGACCCATCTCTCTAGTTATAATTTTTCTCTCGTCCTTGCATTGCCCATTAGTTGCTATCCATTGGTAACGCACAACAGTAAAACGACAGACATCCGACAGCTATATTATGTTCGACGGTGTAAAACCCTGAATTTGAGGGTATAAAATTTCTTCTCTAAATGCCAACCAAATTCAGGTGTTACCTCTTGTCTCTCTCTCTCTTTTCCTTTTGATTAAAAGTAAGTGAATTAGGCGAGGGTTTAATTATTTATTTTGTCAAAACTTATGTGAGTCATGAAATGTTGCATCATGCTGAGCCTAAATTATTCTTTTGTTTGATGCACATGTTTGAATTGGTTTGAATTTGAAATTTGGTTTGAGTTTGATTTGAAAACCATAAAGAAATTAAAATAGAAAAGACATTAGAAATTTCAAAAAAAGAAAAGGAAAGCAGCTCGAACCTCCTCCCTCCTTGGCCTTTCGGCCCATCCAGCCCAATTAACCGCCCGCATCCGCTGACAAGCGGGCCCCACCTATCGGCGCCACGCCCTGCTCGCCCTCTCCCTCTCTTCTTAGTGGGACTGCCCCGTCAGCACCGCGCCCTGCTCGCCCGCGCGTTCCCTCGCTGACTCGCGGCCCCTATTGTCAGACCCATCCCCTCCCCTGCAACTGTCGCGCCCGCACCCATGGCGTGCGCCCATGCGGTCAAAGCGCGCCCACGTCCCCACGACCTGTCCATGTCACCCGAGTGCTAGGTGAAGACCCCGAACACTCCCTCAGCTCGCCCCTGCCTCACATTCGCTCTTTCCCTGCCCTCGCACTCACCCAGCCGCAGCGCCGCCCCCCGCTGTTGCTTCACCTTTCTGCTGTCGCCGCTGGACTTCTGCCAGCGCTTTGGCCATGGTGAGCTTTGCTTGAGCTTGGCGCACCGGGAACCCACGATGGTTTCCCCTTTCCTCAAATCCTCTACCCGATCTGCGCTCCACCTCTCCCCTACGCAGGTTGGAGCTCGCCGCCGTCATGATTCTTCAACGTCCGGCCAACCAGAGCCCCATCGCGCCGTGCCAAGCTGCCCGAAGCACCGTATCTGGGTAAGTGACATTCCTGTGTCCCTCTTTTGCGCCAATTCTGCTATACGTGGGGGATTTTGGCCGTCGAAGTTGCCCCACGCCGGGCCGTAGCATCTTCACGGCGTTCGACCAATGCAACCCCTTCCTGAGCCCGAACTTAGGCCTAGAGCACCCCCACCCTCTCCCCGGAGCCTATGCCGACGGCATAGCGCCGGTTTAACCCTCACCGCGACGGGTATTGCTTGCCAGAGTAACCTTGGATTCGCCCGAGGGTCCCCCTCCACCGTCTACCCATCTTAGTCCTGTTCTCGGCACCCAGACCTTGCCATAGTGCTTGCCGAGTCCTCCCCAACCTCTCTGGCTACCCAGACCAACCCCTAGTGTCCTAGAAGCCCCGGTCTGCCTCGCCTCCGGTGACTGCGCCGCTGTGTCCGCTGAGAGCGCCACCCCTAGCTGACCAGAGGAGACTAAACCCCTCGTGCCGAATCCGAACCGCCCAGTCTTGATCTGACGACCTGAAGTCATGGATAACGGTTCGCGTGGTTTATGGAACCAAAGCCATCGATCTACAATCCAGTGGCCAACGCGCCCCATGTCCTCTTCATACTGCTGACCCATGGGCCCCGTGTATCAGTGCCTCAACCCACCCGAGCCCACCTGTCAAGAGCCTGCGCCCTCGCTCGCTATTCTAATCTGGACCTTTGCTCGGAGACCGGACGGCTAGCGCAACCCCGTACCCCTTCGCGTGGCAGTTTTGCTAAAGAGACCCTCACTTTTTAGAAATCAACCCGTTGTCCCTGGTTTTCACGCGCAGGCCTCTGTAATCTTACGGATTGAACCCTAGACTTCTATTTATTCACAAATTTAGGCCCAATTTTGTATTTTAAACTTCAAAACTTGTTTATTTCATATCTTTTGCATATGAACTTCAAATTGAGTGATTCAAATTGCAAAATGTTTATAGGATTATTCTTTGTCCAAATAAATTATGATCATTCACTGTCTGTACATGTTAATTTTATGCCTAGACTATAGGTTAGTATATGTAATAGTTTGTTTACTAAATAAGAAAATAAAAAGGAAAACCCTAATGGTAATTAGATGTTTAACCTTGTGAGATTAATAATATGTAATGTATGAATTTATCCCTGGTATAATTTTGTGTCTCACTAAAATTAGTGGAATTAAAATTATGCAATCCATGGAGATATATAATATTTAGGGAATCACAAACCACTAGTGTGCCAGTTCACTCTAGCACCTAAGTTGACCTTTTGTGTTTACATTGCTCTATCAAAATTGTGTTCACATGGTTGTATGTGTTTGGTGTATTGTTCCTTTGTCTTTATCCAATTGCATTGAATGCATGATCGCTTTGTTTAGACAATGAGCAGCTCGTGGTTCCTTAGTGTGTTGCTGAAGATCTTCCTGAGCAACAACCTAGTGAAGGCAAGAGTCCTCTGACCTACTATGTCCTACTTACTTTATAGTTCACCGTCCCGCATTACATTATTTAAACCTAAGGATTAACTAGTCTGTATTTACCTTATCCTTGTTTACCTTTTTGGGTTTCTAAGCTTTATGCTATTGCTTTAACTTAATCAATGAACATGATGTGAATCTTTATGATACAATGATGTTATCTTGATGATGATCTTGTGATACTTTAGGGGACTCAGGCTATTTCCTGAGTACTTCTCCGTAAGGACCTGTTCATTGAGTGACCACCTGGGATAACAGTACAACCATGAGTGTGGAATGGGACACCCTTAGCTGATTAATTAGAGGAACTTGAGGTGTAGTTGGCTTCGCCGTAGGGCGTCTATGGGGTCCAGGCACAACACTTGCTCTGCCGAGGCTGGTTGCCGAGGTTCTTTCGATTTGGTTTTGTTAGTCACCCTTCCTGTGGGGAAAATTATTGTGTTTATCAAACTAGAGAAAACTAACGGGCGGCTATGACCTCTGGGGAATCTTTGTAAAGGCTACGTAGTGTATCCCTAGCCATTCACCTCGGTTGTGAAGATCGAGTTTGTACAACCTAGGCTGGAAAGGGATCACGACTCGTGGGTAAAGTGTGCAACCTCTACAGAGTGTTAGAAACTGGTATATCAGCCGTGCTCACAGTTAAGAGCAGTCTTGGGATCCTTTTGATTAGAAGAACTTTGGATACTTTTATGATTATGGTTAATGATGATAAATATAACTTTGATCTCTGGTATTTCCTCTTGGAGGGAGTACTTTTAGGTAATAACTGGGTTTATTGCTAAAACATGGCTTTACTACTAGGTAATAAATATCTGACCAACTAAAAGCAATTTCTTAATCTTAACTCTACATACATCTAGTCCACATTAGCCAAACGGGACATTTGCTGAGTATGTTGATGTGTACTCACCCTTGCTTTGAAAACCACCCCACCCAAGGTTGTCACCACTATATTCAGTGCTCAGGAGGAGATGCAGCAACATGGAGGACTTTGAGGAGTTCCAGGACTGCGATGAGTTCTAGTTATGTTAGTGGTGAACCTCCAGTCAGCTGCCTATGAAGGCTTTATCTGCTACGCTCGCTTTTCCGCACTTTGATAATAGTAATGACAATGTTATGTTAATGACTCCGTGGATGTCTTGGACATCTTGATGTAATAAAGTACTATTTCCACTATTTACTTTGAGCAATGTGTGATGATGTCCAATTATGTAATCGCTATGTAAGTGAGTTTCTGATTCTGGCACGTACATGGTTCGCATTCTGTTTACCTTCCAAAACCGGGTGACAGACGACCTCCTAGGTGGCCGTCAGATAGAACGTTATATCCGACGGCCTAAGGCAGCCGTCGGACATAAGATCCTACGTTCGACGGCTGTTAGACAGACCGTTAGACATAAGGTTATTTTCGATGGCTATCAGATAAGCCGCCAGACATAACCTTATGTCCGACGGTCGCCTAGGAGGCCGTCGGACATAAGGGATTTAAACCCCGTCAACGCCCGCCCGCGTCGTTTCAGTTCCATTCTTCAAGGAACACACAAGCCGAGGCCGCCGCCACCCACCAGCCGCCGCCGAGCACCTCCCCACCCTGTGCCGGCGCCCGCCCTGCCCCCGACGCTGCCCGAGCCCATGGACACCTTTGTCACCGTCCTCGATGCCGCCGGAGCCGCTCCGATGCAGCCCGCGCCCGCCTCAGCCTCTGCCCCCGCCCCCGACGCCGTCGGCGCCTGCCTCGACCCCACCGGCGCTCGCTTCACTGGCTCTACGCCCAGCTAAGTGGGTAATTTTGTAACTTTTAGTATAATTTTGTATATGCATATAGATTATTTGCTATTAGTTATGTTTAGTTTGTTATGTCCGACAACCTAAGTTTATTATGTAATTAAATTAGCTTGTTTTAGTTTATTTAGTGGTGCCTATATAATTTAAACTTTTAATTTCCGAGTGTAATTATTATGCCCTCGAAAATAAGATCATTTTATATGATTTAGGGTCCCGTGAAATGATTTTTCAATGTAATATTGTATTAGTGTGGTTTATTAGTAATCATAAGTAATTAAGTTAACGTCTCGTATCTAGTATGGAGGAGGATCGTCGATGGATGTATGAAGGTTGGAAGAAAAAGGTGCTTTATCAAGTGAGTGGGTTGCCAAGACTGACACGTTTCTTGACCATGCTTTTGCTCGGTTGGAGACTGGAATCGATGTTAGGTGCCCTTGTAGCAAGTGTCGGAACATTTATTTCCTTGACAGGGACTATGTCGATAGATCTTTGTAAGAACGGTTATATGCCAGGCTATGAGGTGTGGGTGCACCACGGTGAGGACCCACCTCCTCGTATTGTATCGTAAGTTCAGTCACATGAAGAGGGGGCTATGATAGGATGGAAGAGATGCTTGACGATGTACGCCATGAGCTTCTACCCGTCGATTTGGAGAACCCCGGTCAACCCTTCGATTATGAGGATCCTCCTATGCCTGAGGTTCAGAAGTTTTTCGAGCTCCTTAAAGCTACCGAAGAGCTATTGCACGAGCACACGAAAGTGACCGTCCTTGTGTTCATGACTCGACTTATGACTATTAAGTCTAAGTTTGCATTCTCAAACAACTGCTAGAAGGAGCTTCTGAACTTGATCAGTGATGTACTTCCGGAGAATCACAAGATGCCAAAGGACATGTATGAGTCCAAGAAGTTGCTATCTGGTCTCGGTATGGACTACGAAAAAATCGATGTCTACGACAATAACTATATGATTTTCTAGAAGAAGACCATGAGTGAGAAGAAGTTTATAGTATGTGGTGAGCGTAGATTCATAGAGGTTGAAAACGATGATGGCTTGACCATGACGACCGAGATAGCACGTAAGCAGATTCGTTACATGCCTCTTATAACTCGGTTGAAACGTTTGTTCATCTCCAAGAATACAACCAGACACATGAGGTGGCACAAAGAAGGGGTACGCTAGAATCCAGATGTCATGGTGCACCCAACTGATACAGATGCATGGAAGGTACTAGATGCCTTTGATTCCAGCTTTGCTGTTGAAGTGCGAAATGTCCGCTTCCGTTTGGCAATAGATGGTTTCTCACCTTTCAATCTAACTGCACCATACTACTCATGTTGGCTCATATTTGCTGTTCCATACAACCTTCTGCCAGCTCTTTGCATGAAATATGAATTTATTTTCTTATGTCTTGTAATACCTGGTCGGGATCATCCGAGAACAAAGATCGATGTGATGATGAGACCCCTGATTGAAGAATTGAAAATTTTGTGGGAAGGAGTCGAGGCGTACGATTGTTACAAGAAATAGAAGTTCAACCTGAGAGCTGCGTTTTTATGGTCTATTCACGATTTTATGACTTATGGTATCATTGCTGGATGGAGTTGTCATGGGATTCTGACATTTCCGATATGCGCTGAAGACACTTTATGCTTCCGACTGAAGTTTGGTGGAAAGATATGTTACTTCGATTGCCATTGATGTTTTTTTGCTAGAGGATCACCCATTCAGGTTCGATAGGAATGCTTTTAAACAAGTTTTTGCATCTCATATCGTATTTTACTGATTCTTGTTTTAGGTACATGTTAATGCATCTATTTGCTTGATCGAAAAACATTTCATGTAGGTGTCTGTGCCTTGGATGGCCACCCTATCATAGGGTTATCGGGCCTTGTGCAGGTGGTGGGCTTCCCTTGAGTTTCATGCCATTTTTGAAAGGAACATGGGAAACCGTGGTACTGAGTCGTTCCACAACTACGACGGTGATGGACATGTACACTTGGCTAAGCGAATGGTATGTCACATTATGTTGTAACTTCGAATTACATAGAAATGTGTCATTCTAACTTGTATGTACAGGAAGTCAAATCCACCCGTACGCCTACGAATGTGGAGGTGTATATGCAAGGGCATAGGGGTTCTGATCCACAAAATCCTGATGTTTTATGCACTCAGACTACCATCGACCGTCTAGTGTGTTTTTGGTACTCTATTATGTGTTTGTGCATCAACTTGGTAATGAACATATATTTGGTATGTTTGCCTCTAGCCTTTATATGGGCAGGAGATGGTTCAGCGCCATGGGCAGGACCACGATTGGAGGAACCAGCCAATCGACCCTCAGGCAGCATATGCTAGTGCAGGAGGACAAGCCCATGGACGATGAGAGTATTTGATTTGGATTTCAAAATTGTTCTCATATGCTAGTGATTGAACTGAGTCCATGGTTTACTCTACTAAGTGCATGGTTCACTCTTGTAGGTTGGGTATTTTTGATTCCACGATTGATTCTAGGGAGCTGAGACATCATGGACGATAGTCCACATCCTCGTCTTCGCAGTCGTCCCGTTCTCGATCATCCGCCCAAGAGATAGAGATTGCAGTGTTGCGTCAGTATACTGTTCACTGTCTGGTACGCCTCTGGCTGCTGCTCTGACTTCTGCGTGCACTGTCCGCGCACTATAGCGTTTACAGGTGTTCGTTGCAGTCGACCGTTGCACTATTAGTCGTTGCTCCGCTGGTGCACCGGATAGTTCGGTGGCACACCGAACAGTCCGGTGAATTATAGTGGAGCGACGCCTGAGAAACCCGAAGGTGGCGAGTTTGGAGTTGTACGGTCCTGGTGCACCGGACACTGTCTGGTGGCATACCGGACAGTCCGGTGCGCCAGACCAGGGCACTGTTGGAACTTGCTCTCAGTTGCAAGGGGATCCAACAAGGGTGAACAAAGACGTTAACAGGGTTCTCACGCAAGATGGCGATAGCTCTGTTAATCTGGCCTCTCACGGGCACTGTGCGGGGGTATTTATAGGTGTCTGAGCGCCCAGCGCCTTGTCCTAAGGACGCATGTGCCCTCAGACACCTAGGTTATCCCCAGAATATTCCCATAAAGCAGGGTTACAGACTGTAATTACAGGAATGCCTTTACAAATTAGGCCCGTAACACGCAGCGGCCACGAAGGGCCCGTTACAATGGGCCGGATCACACGTGGGCCTCTGAGCTGGACGAGGCCGCACAGTGGGACGACCTCGTCGCAGGCCTTCGTCTGATGCCGTATCAAGCGAAGGGTGTCCCTGCCCGTCACAACTCCGTCGGACCAGCGACTGCAGCGAAGGCTTCGAGCGGAGGGTGGCGTCTTTGCCTTCGCCCCAACATTTGCCCTCCGAAGTCATCCACCCTCTCGCCACGCGCCGCCTAAGACACAGCACACAAATTCAGCAAACCCACACATAGCCTACATCCAACAAACGCCAAGCAAACGCCGAAAGTTACCTGAGCCCTCGCCGTCTCGGCCCGCTCCCTAACCACCTCGCGACCGTGCGGACCCCACATCCGGTCATAGATGGCTCCGGCAGATTCCTTCACTATGGGGTCCTCAACCTTGTAGATATCTCGCTCAAAATCTTCATCAGCTTATTCGAAGACCTCAAAGTGCCGGCACCCTTCGCGAGAGAGCGCGTTCATCGCCCCCTCGCAGGTGACCAGGGAGGCATACGACATAAACCCCTCCACGATAGTGGGGAGTGCCTGCAACTCCTCCTGTACCCACTCTAGACAGCGAAGTCCGGGCTCTCGGTCCGGCACTTCGAAGTCACCGGTCCGCGCGCCCAGCTCATGGTACGAATCCATAAGCTGTTTGCGCGTCCGCTCAGCCTCCGCGCGCGTCGCGGCCTCGGCCCTCTCCACACGGCTCTCCAGGGCGCTGAGCCGCTCCTGCAGCTGCTCGGCGCGCTCCCTGGCAAGATTGCCCTCCGCCCGCGCCAGATTGGCCTCCGCCTGCGCAGCCTGCGCCTTGGCGAGGGCCTCGTTGGTCTCCCTCCTCTCCCCCGCCAGTTGGCGCCGGAGGTCAGTCTTCTCCCCCTCCAGTGCGGCCACCTTGTCCGCCAACTTGCGGCACTTACTGTCGGCGGCCGATTTTTCACGGACGGCGTCAGCATGTTGCGTCCGAAGTCTCTCGACTTCGGCAGACACAACTGCCGTGAGGGCCCCCGACACTGTGCGGTCGGTGAAGTCAGCCGCCTGCATAACACACGTAAGACCGCGGCCCCAACAAAAAAAATGAAGTCTAGCTCAACGGACCTAACTTAGTGCCTCCTTCACCTCCTTCAGCCGGCGGGACACAGCGCCCGCCTCATCCCTGACAGCCGCGAGTGCCGACATCTCGCCTCCGGCACTAAGGGCACCGCCCTTCGCCTTCGGCACTATGGCAGCCGCCGTGGTCGCCGCGGCAGGCGCAACAATAGCAAGTTGGCCTTCGTCCGACCCTGCGACGTATCAACAAATTTAAAAAAAGAAAAAAAAACAAGCCAACGTTTTACCACCAAGATAGTCATCCACACTAATATCAGTGGCGAAGTCGGCGACGCGCTTGCCTGACAACGGCAACACTCGGGCCGCCTTCGCGGCCTCCGGCACCCTGCTGGACGGCGGCACAGCCTTCGTCGATTTGGAACCACCGGCGCCTTGCTAGATGTAGGGGCGCCCGACTTCGCCGCCAGCGGCGGCTTGCCTCCGCCGGGGGCCGCAGCCTTCGCAGCCCCCCGCTGCCTCTTTGGCCGGGCTTCATGAAGCCTGACAACCGCCTGGCGCTTCTGTGCAGCTCCCTGGCGATCCTTGTCCATCACTGCCGACACAACAGCAGCAATATTCCGCCCGTAAGGAAACACTTTCCATTCACGAACCATGCGAGATGTAAAAAAGTCTTCGCCGGCCGCGCGGGGGATAGGAACATTCCTAGGCCACCAACCCCCGGTAACCCTCAGCATCCGCGTCGAAGACTCCCGGAGCTCGGGCGAAGACATCCTTCCCCCCGGGGCCGCGCATGTCCTCATCAACTCTCTTGCAAAACCATCGGAAACCCCAAGTCCTCCCATAACAGTACCTAGTTTCCTCTTCTTAGAGGATGGGGCGGCCGCCGGCGCAGGGTCGTCTCCAGACTCTACCACCGGCTTCTTCCCACGGCGGTCCACATCGTCTTGGCCCGGATAGCCGTTATACGGCAGTCGATTCAATTCAAAAACCCTGTTCAAACGGTCATTCGACCCGCGGATATCCCAGCTACGCTGGCCCTCTGTCCTCGGCACGTACCGACCAACGATCCGCACCGCCCCATCCTCCACCTCACGCACAAAGGCGACTGGATCGCGGTTTTGCAGATCCAGCGCGAAGGCAGGACTTCGCACCATCTTCCCACCATGGGAATGCATCTGGCGAGGGCACACTTCGCCCAACGCCCAGCCATGCGCCAAGGGCCATACCCTGTACGCCAAAAATTCTTCAACCAAGTCGCGCCCACTGCTCAGGCCGACAGCGCACCGAAGGGCCCCTTCGTCAGCATCCTCCTCCGCCACCTCAAAGGGCGGGTATGCTGAGTAAAAATGCGAACACATTTCGGACACGGGGAGCCCCTCATGGTCTTCGACGGTACCCTCCGCGACGTAAAACCAAAACTCATTCCAATTGCCCCACTTGTTGCGGGCGCAAGGAACCAACTCGACTACCTCCATCGTGGTCTTGCCGGTCTTCGGCGTAAATGTACAGGACCCAAACTGGGCAACTTCATCTCCAATCATCCTCTTCTGCCAGTGCAGGCAATAGTACTTCGCAAAGACTTCGACTGATGGCTGTCCGCCGTACGAAGTCGTCGCCCAAACATACTTCGACAGAGCCACCACGACATTCGGAGTCAGCTGATGGATCTGAACGTTGAATTTGCGCAGCACTTCTCCAACAAATCGGTGCGTAGGCAGGCGGAGACCGGCGGCGAAGAACGCCTCGAACACAACCAACTCCCCTTCCGGCTCGGGAACTTCCTCCGTCCCCGGGACGCGGGCAACTCCGCCGCCAAAGTAGCCCAACCGCTGCATATCTTGCACGCGGATCGATGACATCCACGACACACCAAAATCCACCGTATCGCCGGCGCGCAACTCCTCCGCCACCAGAGTACTCGGCGTCCCCTCAGACGAGGCGTCGGCTGGCGGCGAGACGTCGGCCGGCGGCGTAGCGGCAGCGGAAGAAGAAGAGGTCGGCATCGCTATGTACCGTCGACGGCGGCGGGCGGTCTGCTTCACTCGAGCCAGATCTCCGGCGAACAAGAGCAAGGCGAGCAGATGAGCAGCAAGACGGTGGAAAAGGCGGCTAGGGTTTTCACGGAGCGCGGAAGGTGAAGTTCAAAAAGCGCCGACCCCCGCCCCCTTTTATAGACAGGGCGCGGCTCTTCGGGAAACCCGCAATCCAACAGCGCGCGGCACTTCGGGAAACCCGCAATCCAACAGTACGGCGTCAATCAACGATCATGTCAAAAACCCCCGCGGAACCACTTCGAGCGAGGGCAGCGTCTCCGCCATCTAGCGACGTCTTCGGCACCAGGTGACTTTGTCGAACTGGTCCCTCGGAGGGCAAATGTTGGGGCAAATGTTGGCTCGAAGCCTTCGCTGCAGTCGCTGGTCCGACGGAGTTGTGACGGGCAGGGACACCCTTCGCTTGATACGACATCAGACGAAGGCCTGCGATGAGGTCATCCACCGTGCGGCCTCGTCCAGCTCAGAAGCCCACGTGTGATCCGGCCCATTGTAACGGGCCCTGCGTGGCCGCTGCGTGTTACGTGCCTAATTTGTAAAGGCATTCCTGTAATTACAGTCTGTAACCCTGCTTTATGGGAATATTCTGGGGATAACCTAGGTGTCTGAGGGCACATGCGTCCTTAGGACAAGGCGCTGGGCGCTCAGACACCTATAAATACCCCCGCACAGTGCCCGTGAGAGGCCAGATTAACAAAGCTATCGCCATCTTGCGTGAGAACCCTGTTAACGTCTTTGTTCACCCTTGTTGGATCCCCTTGCAACTGAGAGCAAGTTCCAACAGGCACCCTTCGGTTCCTTTGCTCCTTTGCTTTTGAACCCTAACTTTGATCTTTTATTGGTTTGTGTTGAACCTTTATGCACCTGTGGAATATATAATCTAGAGCAAACTAGTTAGTCCAATCATTTGTGTTGGGCATTCAAGCACCAAAATTATTTATAGGAAAAGGTTAAACCCTAATTCCCTTTCAATCTCCCCCTTTTTGGTGATTGATGCCAACACAAACCAAAGCAAATATATAAGTGCAGAATTGAACTAGTTTGCATAAGGTAAGTGCATAGGTTACATAGAATTAAACCAATTTATACTTTTACTAGATATGCATGGTTGCTTTCTTTTATTTTAACATTTTGGACCACATTTGCACCACTTGTTTTGTTTTTGCAAATCTTTTTGGAAATTCTTTTTCAAAGTCTTTTGCAAATAGTCAAAGGTATATGAATAAGATTGTAAGAAGCATTTTCAAGATTTGAAATTTCTCCCCCTGTTTCAAATGCTTTTCCTTTGACTAAACAAAACTCCCCCTGAATAAAATTCTCCTCTTAGCTTTCAAGAGGGTTTTAAATAGATATCAATTGGAAATATATTTAGATGCTAATTTTGAAAATATACCAATTGAAAATCAACATACCAATTTGAAATTAAACATACCAATTTAAAAAATTTCAAAAGGTGGTGGTGCGGTCCTTTTGCTTTGGGCTTAATATTTCTCCCCCTTTGGCATTAATAGCCAAAAACGGAGACTTTGTGAGCCCTTTATACTTTCTCCCCTTTGGTAAATGAAATATGAGTGAAAGATTATACCAAATTTGGAGAGTGATGCGGAGTGACGGCAAAGGATAAACGATACCGTTAGAGTGGAGTGGAAGCCTTGTCTTCGCCGAAGACTCCATTTCCCTTTCAATCTACGACTTAGCATAGAAATACACTTGAAAACACATTAGTCATAGCCACGAAAGAGATATGATCAAAGGTATACAAATGAGCTATGTGTGTAATGTTTCAATCAAAATTTCGAGAATCAAGAATATTTAGCTCATTCCTAAGTTTGCTAAAGGTTTTCTCATCTAATGGTTTGGTAAAGATATCGACTAATATTCTTTGGTGCTAACATAAGCAATCTCGATATCCCCCCTTTGTTGGTGATCCCTCAAAAAGAGATACCGAATGTCTATGTGCTTAGTGCGGCTGTGTTCAACGGGATTATCCGCCATGCGGATAGCACTCTCATTGTCACATAGGAGAGGGACTTTGCTCAATTTGTAGCCATAGTCCCTAAGGGTTTGCCACATCCAAAGTAATTGCGCACAACAATGTCCTGCGGCAATATACTTGGCTTCGGCGGTAGAAAGAGCTATTAAGTTTTGTTTCTTTGAAGCCCAAGACACCAAGGATCTCCCTAGAAACTGACAAGTCCCTGATGTGCTCTTCCTATCAATTTTACACCCTGCCCAATCGGCATCTGAATATCCTATTAAATCAAAGGTGGATCGCTTGGGGTACCAAAGACCAAATTTAGGAGTGCAAACTAAATATCTCATGATTCTTTTCATGGCCCTAAGGTGAACTTCCTTAGGATCAGCTTGGAACCTTGCACACATGCATATAGAAAGCATACTATCCGGTCGAGATGCACCTAAATAGAGTAAAGATCCTATCATCGACCGGTATACCTTTTGATCTACGGATTTACCTCCCGTGTCGAGGTCGAGATGCCCATTAGTTCCCATGGGTGTCCTGATGGGCTTGGCATCCTTCATTCCAAACTTGTTGAGTATGTCTTGAATGTACTTTGTTTGGCTGATGAAGGTGCCATCTTGGAGTTGCTTGACTTGAAATCCTAGAAAATACTTCAACTCCCCCATCATAGACATCTCGAATTTTTGAATCATGATCCTAATAAACTCTTCACAAGTAGATTTGATAGTAGACCCAAATATGATATCATCAACATATATTTGGCATACAAACAAAACTTTTGCAATGGTTTTAGTAAAGAGAGTAGGATTGGCTTTACTGACTCTGAAGCCATTAGTGATAAGAAAATCTCTTAGGCATTCATACCATGCTGTTGGGGCTTGCATGAGCACATAAAATGCCTTTGAGAGTTTATAAACATGGTTAGGGTACTCACTATCTTCAAAGCCGAGAGGTTGCTCAACATAGACCTATTCACCTCATTTGATCACTTTTTTGGTCCTTCAGGATCTAATAGTTATGTATAATTTAGAGTCTCTTGTTTAATGGCCGGATATTTCTAATTAATCTAAGAATTTATGATATTTTTTAATTTTTTATCATGTCTGATGAGAATTAACATAAAGGCTCAATTGGGTCCTGAATTAATAATAGAGTGAAAATTAATCCAGAGGCTCTATTAGAACCTTCAATTAGTAATACCAAGATATATATAAGATAGTAGAGTATAGTTTAAATGTTGGCATTGTTCATTCTTTCTTTTGTTATTTAATTTATGCTTTCCACAGTGGTTAGTGGTTACGTCTGAAGGGTCCAAATAATGCATGAAGAGTTTGAGGACAAGAAGTCTGCCCTAAAATAGCGATGCAAAGGCATGGTGTCCAAGCCATACATATAGCGCACTAATTTTATCAGCAGAACAGTGGTATTTATAGGTCCTAGTGCCCAGGCAACAAGAGACACAAATAAAGCATCGATCACGACAAGATGGCGTGCACAAACAATGCGATGAGAGCCTTGTTCCTCCTGGTCCTCTTCTGCATCGTGCATGGTGAGAAGGAAGAGTCAAAGGGCATCGATGCGAAAGCGTCCAGGCCTGGTGGGTCCTTCGACATCACCAAGTTGGGCGCCTCCGGCAATGGCAAGACAGACAGCACGAAGGCTGTGCAGGAGGCATGGGCATCAGCATGCGGCGACACCGGGAAGCAAACAATCCTCATACCCAAGGGCGACTTCCTTGTCGGACAACTCAACTTCACAGGCCCGTGCAAGGGCGACGTGACCATCCATGTGGATGGCAATCTACTGGCGACCATGGACCTAAGCCAGTACAAGGAACATGGTAATTGGATCGAGATTCTACGCGTGGATAACCTGGTCATCACCGGCAAGGGAAACCTTGACGGATTGGGCCCAGCCGTTTGGAGCAAGAACTCCTGCGCCAAGAAGTACGACTGCAAGATCCTTCCCAACTCACTGGTGATGGACTTCGTGAACAATGAGGAGGTGTCCGGGGTCACTCTGCTCAACTCCAAGTTCTTCCACATGAAAGCACTTACTTCTAGGGGAAGGGTCAAGGCAGAGGCAGAAGGTCTAATTCCAGACTAAACTAATAATAGTTTGCTCGAGAAATGTACCAGTGCAAGGACATGCTGATCAAGGACGTGACCGTGACGGCGCTTGGGGACAGCCCCAACACGGATGGCATCCACATGGGCGACTCATCCGGGATCACCATCACCAACACCGTCATCAGCGTCAGCGACGATTGCATCTCCTTCAGCCCCGGGACCTCCAAGGTGAACATCACCGGCGTGACCTACGGCTCCGGCCACGGCATCAGCATCGGCAGCCTAGGGCGGTACAAGGATGAGAAGGACGACACAAACATCAACGTCAAGGATTGCACTCTTAAGAAGACGACCTTCGGCGTCCGCATCAAGGCGTACGAGGACGCCGCTTCCGTGCTCACCGTCTCCAAGATCCATTATGAGAATATCAAGATGGAGGACTCAGCCAACCCCATCTTCATCGACATGAAGTACTGCCCCAACAAGTTATGTACTGCCAACGACGCCTCCAAGGTCACCGTCAAGGACGTCACCTTCAAGAACATCACCGGCACCTCCTCCACCCCGGAGGCCGTCAGCCTGCTCTGCTCTGCCAAGATCCCATGCACCGGCGTAACCATGGACGACATCAACGTCGAGTATAGCGGCACCAACAACAAGACCATGGCTATATGCACGAACGCCAAGGGCAGCACCAAGGGTTGCCTCAAGGAGCTTGCATGCTTCTAGACCCTCCGTCGACTGACCCATCTCTCTAGTTATAATTTTTCTCTCATCCTTGCATTGCCCATTAGTTGCTATCCATTGGTAACGCACAACAGTAAAACGATAGACATCCGACAGCTATATTATGTTCGACGGTGTAACACCCTGAATTTGAGGGTATAAAATTTCTTCTCTAAATGCCAACCAAATTCAGGTGTTACCTTTTGTCTCTCTCTCTCTTTTACTTTTGATTAAAAGTAAGTGAATTAGGCGAGGGTTTAATTATTTATTTTGTCAAAACTTATGTGAGTCATGAAATGTTGCATTATGCTGAGCCTAAATTATTCTTTTGTTTGATCCACATGTTTGAATTGGTTTGAATTTGAAATTTGGTTTGAGTTTGATTTGAAAACCATAGAGAAATTAAAATAGAAAAGACATTAGAAATTTCAAAAAAACAAAAGGAAAGCCGCCTGAACCTCCTCCCTCCTCGGCCTTTTGGCCCATCCAGCCTAGTTAACCGCCCGCGTCCGCTGACAAGCGGGCCCCACCTGTCGGCACCACGCCCCGCTCGCCCGCTCGCCCTCTCCCTCTCTTCTCAGTGGGACCGCCCCGTCAGCACGACGCCCTACTCACCTACGCGTTCCCTTGCTGACTCGTGGCCCCTCTTGTCAGACCCATCCCCTCCCCCGCAACTGTCGCGCCCGTGCCCATGGCGTGCACCCACGCGGTCAAAGAGCGCCCACGTCCCCACGACCCGCCCACGTCACCCGAGTGCTAGGTGAAGACCCCGCACACTCCCTCAGCTCACCCCTACATCACATTCGCTCTTTCCCTGCCATCGCACTCACCCAGCCACAACGCTGCCCCTGTTGTTGCTTCATCGTTCTACTGTCGCCGCTGGACTTCTGCCAGCGCTTTGGCCACGGTGAGCTTCGCCTGAGCTTGGCGCACTGGGAACCCATGGTGGTTTCCCCTTTCCTCAAATCCTCTACCCGGTCTGCACTCAACCTCTCCCCTGTGCAGGTTGGAGCTCGCCGCCGTCGTGATTCTTCGACGTCCGGCCAACCAGAGCCCCATCGCGCTGTGCCAAGCTGCCCGAAGCACCGTCTCTAGGTAAGTGACCTTTCCCCGTCCCTCTTTTGTGCCAATTCTGCTATACTGTGGGGGATTTCGGCTCGTCAAAGTCGCCCCTCGTTGGGCCACAGCGTATTCATGGCGTCCGACCACTGCAACCCCTCCATGAGCCCGAACTTAGGCCTAGAGCACCCACACCCTCTCCCTAGAGCCTATGCCGACAACAGAGCGCCAGATTAACCCTCACCGCGACGGGTTATGCTCGCCAGAGTAACCTTGGTTTCACCCGAGGGTCCCCCTCCGTCGTCTGCACGTCTCAGTCCCATTCTTGGCACTCAGACCTCCCCATAGTGTTTGCCGAGTCCTCCCCAACCTCTCCGGCTACCCAGACCAACCCCTAGCGCCCTAGAAGCCCCGGTCTGCCTCGCCTCCAGCGACTGCGCTGTCGTGTCTGCGGAGAGCGCCGCTCCTAGCTGACCGGAGGAGACTAAACCCCTCGTGCCGAATCTGAACCGCCTGGTCTTGATCTGACGACCTGGAGTCGTGGATAACGATTCGCGCGGTTCGTGGAACCAGAGCCATCGATCTACAATCTAGTGCCCAACGCGCCCGCGTCCTCGCCATACTGCTGACCCATGGGCCCCATGTGTCAGTGCCTTAACCCACACGAGCCCACCTATCAAGAGCCCACGCCCTCGCTCGCTGTTCTAATCCGGACCGTTGATCGGAGATCGGATGGCTAGCGCAACCTTGTACCCCTTCGCGTGGCAGTTTTGCTAAAGAGACCCTCGCTTTTTAGAAATCAACCGGCTGTCCCTGGTTTTCACACGCAGGCCTCTGTAATCTTGCAGATTGAACCCTAGACTTCTATTTAATCACAGATTTAGGCCTAATTTTGTATTTTAAACTTCAAAACTTGTTTATTTCATATCTTTTGCATATGAACTTCAAATTGAGTGATTCAAATTGCAAAATGTTCATAGGATTATTCTCTACACAAATAAATTATGATCATTCACTATCTATACATGTTAATTTTATGCCTAGACTATAGGTTAGTATATGTAATAGTTTGTTTTCTAAATAAGAAAATAAAAAGGAAAACCCTAATGGTTATTAAATGTTTAACCTTGTGAGATTAATAATATGTAATGTATGAATTTATCCCTGGTATAATTTTGTGTCTCACTAAAATTAGTGGAATTAAAATTATGCAATCCATGGAGATAGATAATATTTAGGGAATCACAAACCTTTAGTGTGCCAGTTCACCCTAGCACCTAAGTTGACATTTTGTGTTTACATTGCTCTATCAAACTTGTGTTCACTTGGTTGTATATGTTTGGTGTATTGTTCATTTGTCTTTATCCAATTGCATTGAATGCATGATCGCTTTGTTTAGACAATGAGCAGCCCGTGGTTCCTTAGTGTGTTGCCGAAGATCTTCCTGAGCAACAACCTGGTGAAGGCAAGAGTCCTCTGACCTAGTATGTCCTACTTACTTTATAGTTCACTGTCCCACATTACATTATTTAAACCTAAGGATTAACTAGTCTGTATTTACCTTATCCTTGTTTACCTTTTTGGTTTACTAAGCTTTATGCTATTGCTTTAACTTAATCAATGAACATGATGTGAATCTTTATGATACGATGATGTTATCTCGATGATGATCTTGTGATACTTTAGGGGACTTAGGCTGTGTCCTGAGTACCTCTCCGTAAGGACATGTTCGTTGAGTGACCACCCGGGATAACATTACAACCATGAGTGTGGAATGGGACACCCTTAGCTGATTAATTAGAGGAACTTGAGGTGTAGTTGGCTTCACCGTAGGGCCGTCTATGGGGTCCGGGCACAACACTTGCTCTGCCGAGGTTGGTTGCCGAGGTTCTTTCGATTTGGTTTTGTTAGTCACCCTTCTTATGGGGAGAATTACTATGTTTATCAAACTAGAGAAACCTAACGGGCGGCTATGACCTCTGGGGAATCTTTGTAAAGGCTACGTAGTGTATCCCTAGCCATTCACCTCGGTAGTGAAGATCGAGTTTGTACAACATAGGCTGGAAAGGGATCACGACTCGTGGGTAAAGTGTGCAACCTCTGCAGAGTGTTAGAAACTGGTATATCAGCCATGCTCACGGTTAAGAGCAGCCTTGGGATCCTCTTTGATTAGAAGAACTTTTGATACTTTTATGATTATGGTTAATGATGATAAATATAACTCTGATCAATGGTATTTCCTCTTGGAGGGAGTACTTTTGGGTAATAACTGGGTTTATTGCTAAAACATGGCTTTACTACTAGGTAATAAATACCTACCCAACTAAAAGCAATTGCTTAACCTTATCTCCACATACAGCTAGTCCACATTAGCCAAACGGGACATTTGCTGAGTACGTTGATGTGTACTCACCCTTGCTTTAAAAACCACCCCACCCAAGGTTGTCGCCACTATATTAAGTGCTCAGGAGGAGATGCAGCAACATGGAGGACTTTGAGGAGTTCCAGGACTGCGATGAGTTCTAGTTATGTTAGTGGTGAACCCCCCAGTCAGCTGCCTATGAAGGCTTTATCTGCTACGCTCGCTTTTCCGCACTTTGATAATAGTAATGACAATGTTATGTTAATGACTCCGTGGATGTCTTGGACATCTTGATGTAATAAAGTACTATTTCCACTATTTACTTTGAGCAATGTGTGATGATGTCCAATTATGTAATCGCTATGTAAGTGAGTTTCTGATCCTGGCACGTACATGGTTCGCATTCTGTTTACCTTCCAAAACCGGGTGACAGACGACCTCCTAGGTGGCCGTCGGAAAGAACGTTATATCCGACGGCCTAAGGCAGCCGTCGGACATAAGATCCTACGTTCGACGGCTGTTAGACGGACGGTTAGACATAAGGTTATTTTCGATGGCTATCAGATAAGCCGTCGGACATAACCTTATGTCCGACGGTCGCCTAGGAGGCCGTCGGACATAAGGGATTTAAACCCCGTCAGCGCCCGCCCGCGTCGTTTCAGTTCCATTCTTCAAGGAACACACAAGCCGAGGCCGCTGCCACCCACCAGCCGTCGCCGCCGCCGAGCACCTCCCCAGCCTGCGCCGGCGCCCACACGCCCTGCCCCTGACGCTGCCCGAGCACATGGCCACCTTCGTCACCGTCCTTGATGCCACCGGAGCCACTCCGACGCAGCCCGCGCCCGCCTCAGCCTCTGCCACCGCCCCCGACGCCGTCGGCGCCTGCCTCGACCCCACCGTCGCTCGCTTCACTGGCTCTACGTCGAGCTAAGTGAGTAATTTTGTAACTTTTAGTATAATTTTGTATATGCATATAGATTGTTTGCTATTAATTATGTTTAGTTTGTTATGTCCGACAACCTAAGTTTATTATGTAATTAAATTAGCTTGTTTTAGTTTATTTAGTGGTGCCTATATAATTTAAACTTTTAATTTCCGAGTGTAATTATTATGCCCTTGAAAATAAGATCATTTTATATGATTTAGGGTCCCGTGAAATGATTTTTCAATGTAATATTGTATTAGTGCGGTTTATTAGTAATCATAACTAATTAAGTTAACGTCTCGTATCTAGTATGGAGGAGGATCGTCGATGGATGTATGAAGGTTGGAAGAAAAGAGGTGCTTTATCAAGTGAGTGGGTTGCCAAGACTGACGCATTTCTTGACCATGCTTTTGCTCGGTTGGAGACTAGAATCGATGTTAGGTGCCCTTGTAGCAAGTGTCGGAACATTTATTTCCTTGACAGGGACTATGTCGATAGATCTTTGTAAGAACGGTTATATGCCAGGCTATGAGGTGTGGGTGCACCATGGTGAGGACCCACCTCCTCGTATTGTATCGTAAGTTCAGTCACATGAAGAGAGGGCTACGATAGGATGGAAGAGATGCTTGACGATGTACGCCATGAGCTTCTACCCGTGGATTCGGAGAACCCCTGTCAACCCTCCGATTATGAGGATCCTCCTACGCCTGAGGTTCAGAAGTTTTTCAAGCTCCTTAAAGCTGCCGAAGAGCCATTGCATGAGCACACGAAAGTGACCATCCTTGTGTTCGTGACTCGACTTATGACTATTAAGTCTAAGTTTGCGTTCTCAAACAACTGCTACAAGGAGCTTCTGAACTTGATCAGTGATGTACTTCCGGAGAATCACAAGATGCCAAAGGACATGTATGAGTCCAAGAAGTTGCAATCTGGTCTCGGTATGGACTACGAAAAAATCGATGTCTATGACAACAACTATATGCTTTTCTAGAAGGAGACCATGAGTGAGAAGAAGTGTAAAGTATGTGGTGAGCGTAGATTCGTAGAGGTTGAAAACGACGATGGTTTGACCGTGAAAACCGAGATAGCACGTAAGCAGATTCGTAACATGCCTCTTATAACTCGGTTGAAACGTTTGTTCATCTCCAAGAATACAACTAGACACATGAGGTGGCACAAAGAAGGGGTACGCTAGAATCCAGATGTCATGGCGCACCCAGCTGATACACATGCATGGAAGGTACTAGATGCCTTTGATTCTAGCTTTGCTATTGAAGTGCCAAATGTCCGCTTCGGTTTGGCAATAGATGGTTTCTCACCTTTCAATCTAACTGCACCATACTACTCATGTTTGCTCGTATTTGCTGTTCCATACGACCTTCCACCAGCTCTTTGCATGAAATATGAATTTATTTTCTTATGTCTTGTAATACCTAGTCTGGATCATCCTAGAACAAAGATTGATGTGATGATGAGACCCCTGATTGAAGAATTGAAAATTTTGTGGGAAGGAGTCGAGGCGTACGATTGTTACAAGAAATAGAAGTTCAACCTGAGAGCTGCATTTTTGTGGTCTATTCACGATTTTATGGCTTATGGTATCTTTGCTGGTTGGAGTTGTCATGGGATTCTGACATTTCCGATATGCGCTGAAGACACTTTATGCTTCTGACTGAAGTTTGGTGGAAAGATATGTTACTTCGATTGCCATAGATGTTTTTTTGCCAGAGGATCACCCATTTAGGCTCGATAGAAACGCTTTTAAACAAGTTGTTGCATCTCATATCGTATTTTACTGATTCTTGTTTTGGGTACATGTTAATGCATCTATTTGCTTGATGGAAAACATTTCATGTAGGTGTATGTGCCTTGGATGGCCACCCAATCATAGGGTTATCGGGCCTTGTGCAGGTGGTGGGCTTCCCCTGAGTTTCATGCCATTTTCGAAAGGAACATGGGAAACCGTGGTACTGAGTCGTTCCACAACTACGACGGTGAGGACATGTACACTTGGCTAAGCGAATGGTATGTCACAGTATGTTGTAACTTCGAATTACATACAAATGTGTCATTCTAACTTGTATGTACATGAAGACAAATCCGCCCGTACGCCTACGAATGTGGAGGTGTATATGTAAGGGCATAAGGGTTCTGATCCATAGAATCCTGATGTTTTATGCACTCAGACAACCACCGACCGTCTAGTGAGTTTTTGGTACTCTATTATGTGTTTGTGCATCAACTTGGTAATGCACTTATATTTGGTATGTTTGCCTCCAGGCTTTGTATGGGCAGGAGATGGTTCAGCGCCATGGGCAGGACTACGATTGGAGGAACCAACCAATCGACCCTTAGGTAGCATATGCTAGTGCAGGAGGATAAGCCCATGGACGATGAGAGTATTTGATTTGGATTTCAAAATTGTTCTCATATGCTTGTGATTGAACTGAGTCCATGGTTTACTCTACTAAGTGCATGGTTCACTCTTGTAGGTTGGGTATTTTTGATTCCACGATTGATTCTAGGGAGCTGAGACACCGTGGACGACAGTCCACATCCTCGTCTTCGCAGTTGTCCCGTTCTCGATCATCCGCCCAAGAGATAGAGATTGCAGTGTTGCGTCAGCATGCAGAGTATCATCAATCAGTTTTGAGGGAAACAAATGGAGTATCAGAGGCAACAAGCTGAGTACCAGAAGAAGAAGGACGAGTATTATTCAAACCTCCATGCCCATAATCAAGCTCTACTCTCGGTAAGTTGAAGTAACATTTTGTTCATAACAACTAAAAACACATGATGTGTACCTTATTTTCTCAACAATGGCTTGCATCTAATTTGTAGCAACTAGCACAACAAGCGGGCGTCTCGATGCCGACATATGGGATGCCGCCTCTGGACTTTGCACTGTCGATGCCAATGTTGTTGCCTCCACCCTGCCTTAATTCCATATGGTATGTACACATATACGTGTGTGACATGTTCATAGTTGTCTTATGTGTTAAAATGAAAAACTTAGTGGTTAATATTTCATGTGGGTGTGTTATAGGGATTTCAGACACCTTTCGCTTCAGTTGCCGCACCTAGATATGCGTCTGGTCAAGACGACACATCGAATTCTTAGGTGAACAACCTTTTCAACACCTAGAGTCCAGCCGGAGGAAGTGGCTATAACTTGAACCAACCAGGTGACGGATATGAGTGATAGTTCATCAAATGTGTTTGATTTGGAACTATGTCAATGTTCATGTCAAGGACTATGTGTCGAACTATGTCAGTGTTTAATTTGGAACTATATGTTGATGTAAAAGACTTGTTGCAACTATTTGGAACTATATGTTTGTGAATGTGAGGTGATGTTTGTGAATGTGAATACTTATGTGAATTGATGTTTGTGAATGTATGTGAATATGTGGTGTAACACCCCTGGTGTTACTGTTACTAAAACTTGAGCATAACATCATCAGCATTAGCATTTCATGTGTTTGATACACCTAGAATGCATTCACTAGGCTGAAGTTTCAAACAAGTTGAATTGATATGGCATTTTGCAAATAAAACCCTGGATTAGGGTACTTAACCCTAAATGGGGTTTAGAAGGGTAAAACAAAATCCAAAAAGAGAAAACCCTAAAGCTTAAGTGAAATAGTCATAAAATGTTTCTAAGAAGGGACCTAAATTACATTCACACCCTTGAAATACCAAAAACCCTAAAAAGGACCCTGGAAAACCCTAAACCTAAACCCTACGGGGCTAAGTGCAAAATCAGTGCATGTTTGGACTAAAGTACAAAAACTATGAAAGTAAGGTATCTTAAGTCATATGGTTCACGATCATGAATATTTGCAAGCTAAACCCTGAATTTTGGACCTATTTGCAAAAAGAACCTATTTGAGTTCTAAACCTAAGTCTGAAATTCAGTGACATTGGCTCAACTTTGGAGCTCTTCATCTTCCAAATTATTGAGAATTTGCCCTAGGTCACCACATCAATTTTGTAGATCTATCAAAGGTGAACAACTTTGTTTAAGGGATTAAACATTGTTGTTATGAAGAATTTGGAGATAATTAAACCCAAAGTCAGGCTGTCAGGCTGTTTGATGTCTGAATTTCAGACTAACAGCACAACTGCAAGAACTTTGGGCACGGATTCTGGCATGATCGAGCAAGAATTTGCCTAGGGTTGCTATACCAAGATTATAGCTGGATCCTAGAGCTATAACTTTGCTAAAGAGTGTCGATCATGTTATTACATAAAATTAAGAGAAAATTCACCCTAAACTTTGGCTGTCAGGTGCACTAAATGAGGAATGGCCATGGTACAGTACTAAAGAAGATCGCCTGTAGCCGTTCATCGTCGATGACCTCTCCGCTGCGATTCGTGCCACCGCTGTCTCGATTCGTGCTCGGGGAGGAATGGATAACACCGGGGATGGGTAAAAAGATCTGGGCGGGATGGATTGCGATTGCTAGCTGGTCCGGCCATCCTGTCCACTTGCCGCGCGGCGGCCGAGTTTATCCTCACCGGAGCTCGCCGTTTCACTCAACCGTGCCACGCCTCAAAGCATTCTCCACGTCGTAGGGATCGTGGAGGATAGTCAGTTACCCCTCCTGCACCGTTTTCTCCTCGCTCGCCACGATACGCAGAGCACGGTGAAATATCCAAGTCGTCGTGAGCTGATCTCCAACCCAAATTCCCTGGCCGCCGCTCACGATCACTATAAATTGAGTGCACCCGTGGCTCCATAGGGTAATCACACATCTATTGCACCAATCCTTGCCCCGGATTATCCACCAGGGACCGAGAATTGCTCACTTCCCCCAATCACGGTTTCCTCCACCGTAAAACGCACCTCGCCGTGGCCAGCCACTTCCAGGTTTGTTCATGCTCTCTGCTACCTTGTTTCAGCATTAGTGTGCTTCCCTGATGCTCCTCAACCAACCCAATTACAGTGAGTCCCCCTTAATTACCAGGAACGCGATACCCATTCGAGTGTCCGCGTTGTTTCCATGGACCGATCGATTTACTGTCCCATTGATGAAATTGCTTGAGGGGAAACCCTCGTTAGGTCTTGGATTTGATCTCTGTCAAAGTAGAACGCTAGTCATCACGTGAATCATCCGATACAAGCTCGCCGGAGTTCGTCCCTACGCGGTTCGCCATCATGGACTTCGAACTTAGAAAGGATAGAAGCACGGGGGTGTTCTTGTAGCGCCAAGGACCGCCACTCTAATTTTGAACCGATAAGGGCGTTTTTGCAAAGTTGTCGCGGGCACGCGTGCGCACGGGCGAATTTGCTCGCTGCTGGGCCGCTTCGGCTGAAATGAGCCCAACACTGTTTAAGCTTTTCTCTTTTCTTTTTCTGTGAACTTTAGAAATCTATAGAAAATTGTAGAAAAATGGTAAAAATGTCAAACCAATTTTGCTAAATTCCTAATTTTCATAGAATTTAATAAAAATAGTTTCATGATTTTTAGGTCAAATAGAGAATTTTGGAGCATTTAAAATAGCCTAAAACATTGTTTCTGGATTTTTAGAAAATAGATAATAACTCCAAAAAATCCCCAAACTTTTTAGATGATCTTTATACATTATTTAGAAGCCTTGGGTAGAGTTTGGTATGATTTGTACCTTGTTTGATACTTAGGACCCAAAACCCTACCCCTTCCCTTTGAATTCCTTTATTAACTCCGAAAACCCTAGGTTCTCGGAGAACCGTGAAGGAAAATTATATTCAAGACTTTAGAAAATAAACTTTTACTATCTTTGCACTCTCATGAGCATTACATGGGCATTCATTATTATGTATGGTTATATTTAGAAAACGAGGAAGAAGTTGAAGTAGAAGAAGAAAAGACTTCGCCACCACCACCCGAGGAACATCAGGAAGGCAACTGCTTTTATTTTGATATCTGCGGATCCGAGCCTGATTCACCTATAAACCAAGGCAAGCCCCGGTGCATTTGCCACCTCCTTGATTCTTTTAAAATCTTTCTCACTTGCTTGATGCATTAGGTGATAGGAGTTGAATGCTAAAACAATTCCTGCATTACCTTCCTTGAATTTGATTACCTTCCTTTGAATCCCTGTTTTACAAACAGTTTTTACTATGCTTAGTCTTGCTCTAGCAAAACAAAATGTTTTGTTTTTACAAAAGATGATGTGGCAAAGTGGGAGGGATGTTTTCGAAAATAAAACTTGATGGTGAGTCCATCATGGCCATGATGGGTTCAGCATCGAAAAAGATGTACCTCTGTCAGGTACCAAACTTTGGGATTTCAAATGATTAAGCTGAGACCGGGCGGGTGACTTGCATGAGAAGAGAGTCTCGGTGTAGTGTCTCCGTCTGAGTCTATTAAGGACCGTGTCGATGTAGGCCTGCTGACCGAGGACCCTTTAACTGGTCACATGCCTCGTCATGGGTAAGCTTTGCCTCGGGCAGACTAATACCAGAATAAGATACCATGCAATGGGAGTGGAGAGATGGCGAGAGTAGTGTGTACCCTCCGTGGCAAGAGGCTGGACGGTGGTGTATCTGTGCTCTCGGTTGGCGTGAACCAGATCTGGTCTTAAGAACCCCGGTGGCGGGTTGACATATGCAAGGGTTAAGTGCTACATATGTCTTGTGATCAGAGATCCTCAGCTGAGTATAATCGATTTGGATCTCCGTACCTTCGCGGTTATGAAGACTTGGTCACTGACCTATACGTAGAACTCCAGTAAAGATGAAGGGTTGTTATGAAATTGGCTAGTGTAGGTCAAGTGATTGAACTAGGGTAGAAAGAACTCTAGTTACAGGTAATTAAACTTAACTTGACAAATAAAACTGGATTTTTAAGGATCCACTGTTAGTAAGCATTTTTGCAAACAGAATCGTTGATTATTGAGAAACCTTACCTTGACTCCCTTATAACCAGCATACCCTTAAGAGTCTTTTTTTAGTCGGGTAAGTCTTGCTGAGTAATTCCATACTCAGGGTTTTATTCCCTATTATTTTTAGGTGAGGAAGCAACAAACTTTTGTTGTTTCTGTTCCAAGGTGATCTCAAAAGAAGAAGACCAAGAGTAAAGCTGCGGGAGGAAAGGATCCTCCATAAAAACTTTTGTGTAAAACTTATCGGGAGGGGTTTTTGCCTCCCTTGGCTTGTAATAATAATACTCTGCACTCGTATGTTATATTCTGGTCTGTAAATATTAATCTTTGTCTTACTTTTAAATAAAGGTAAGTTAATGTAATGGCTTTCGCACTTTCGTAACTCCGATGCTTGTAATGTCTGCGTGACGGGTAAAACGCTCTTGGGAAAGGTAAGAAAAGTAGATACCGAACTTGTCAAGTGATTTAGGGGCACCTGTAGGGTTGTCTGAGGTCCGTTGGACAAGGACAACTGTAGGTGGGCCTAATGACTTGGGAGGTTCCGTCACATGTGGTTGTATATGAAATCTGTGGTTTTCTCTGTAAATGTCAGAAATGTACAAAAATATAATTTTTTTGCAACTGCTGAAATTCATTATGTCTGATGGCTTAACACAAGCCGTCAGACATAATACTTCATTATGTCCGAAGGCTAACATAGGCCGTCGGCTAATATAGGCTACCAGACATAAGCGATGGACGACCGTTAACTGTCGTTACCGAGGATAAAAGCTGATGGCCGAAAGGTGCCGTCAGACATAGCTTATGTCCAATGGCCATCGTCGGAAATAAGAGTATTTTTGACCCTTTACGACAGAGGGACGGGCACCGCTGAACATAAGCCTACGACCGTCCGTCGAAAATAACTTATGTCTGATGGCTTTAACCGTCGAAAATACCGTGTTTTACTAAAGTGACGAACAAGCACCACCCACGTATATGTATTTCCTTTAATCTGGGTTGCTGCTGCTCGTTGTAGTAGCATATTATTGACCAAACTTCTACCACGTCCTACGTACAATCATGCAAGAGTACGTCTGGTTTCACATCAGACACTTATTCACGTTGTGTTTGTTTTTTCAAAGAAGAATGTAAAAGTTCATGTACCTGAGCTCTAGGACATGCCATTTTTGTTTTCTTTTGTTTTTTTGCAAGCACCACGTAGCAGTTTAAAAGCTAAATTCCACCGAATCTATCTCTATATATGCATACACTCAGAATGTCTCCAAAACCCTCCTTAAAAATCATTTGGGAAGTCAATGCATGATTATGCCAAGTGATCGATGAACAAAATAAATAGAGGGCTCTATTTTTATCTTCCTCTCTAGTAGTTTTTAGTAATTAGAGAATCTTCAGGACTCTGTTGTATAATTTACTTGCTAAACCAGAGACAAGTTAACAAAATAAGCACCAACCTTAATTTACCCCCTCCAATAGTTTACCATATGAACTTTCTAAAAAAACGAATTGTTTGGCGCAGCAATTCCAGGTCAGTGCGGCCATCCACCATGTTTGTCGACAGATAGGTTGTCATTCTCGGTTCACCCCATCCACCATGTGTGTTAGTACCGGACCTTGTACATTATTCCCCATGATCTTCATGGGACAGCGACGGTAGAAGTGCTACACAAAAAACATTTGTCAGCTTATTCCTTTGGCTTTAATCTGTACCGGTTTCTACTGTTTCTACAATATTTTTGTCTCTATAGATTGCAGCTGCAGCAGCCTGAACAGCTGGCTTCAACGGATACCAGACAATCGAAACTAAATGTCTTAGCTTATAGTCTCGGTTGCATGCACCGATATTAATTAATTGATATCTTTAATACCAATTGTTGAATATATGTTCAAGAGACAATCATGACATATGATAACACTAATGAGTCTTTATGGTAAAAACACATTAGTAAGGGTCTATATGTACCAAAGGTCTGGCATGCTTGAGAGAATCATATTAGCTACCGCTGTCTCTTCCTATGGTTGCAGACGCTCGATACGTCGACACCGCTTCTCTCGATATGCATGGTGTTAGCGCACCGATATTACGATATTTCATCTTCACACGTATGGATATACCATGGTGACACTGTTGTTACTGTGGTGTTGATCAATAATGAACTTGAGGAGGATGGGCAAATGTGTTGTTGTTGGTACGTAAGGACATTCGATGACTTCCACTACATCAATGTGTCCTTCCACTGTGTTGCGCGTCTAGTAGTAGAAATGCATGATTCTGTAGTTACATGCAATCTTGGTTAAACATGGTAGATATGCTAGTGTGTATCGTGCATGATTTCCATTAGTGGTACCAGAGCTAGGTCATGCACAATTTTTGATCTAGATTATTTGCATATAGGTGATACTCCTAGTATATTGCATCTATTTTTCTTTGGTTATAGCACCACTTAGGACAAATGAGGTAATTGCCGGTATAGTCGCATATCTCTACCGACTAGAATCACCGTAGGGATAACAATACATGTATCTTTTAGATTGAGAAAGTCAAGAAATCTGAATTGGATATACTGTTATGGCTCTATGTCACACAATTGTCAATATGATTGATAGTAAAAATAGAGACATTTAGCTTGTCTTGAAATCAACTAGATTTGATTAATCTGGTGATATTTATATATTGCTTTCAGTGATGTGACCAGGAATTTCTGAGTGTAGGACATAGATTATTTGGACAAACCATTTTCATACCGCATGGTAGTATCCGGCTCTCCACCTAGCATGGTTTTATAGAGAATATTATGAATAATATGACCCAAATATAGAAACCACATATAGGACTTGATGATGTAGATCACCATGATAAATGGATGACTTCTATCCTACATTTAATATAATTATCTGTGATGGTTTATTTTCCTACCTTACTATCCACCCATGTACTAAATATGATAGGATAGTTTCCCTAAAAAATTAAGAGTTTATTTTGATACCCTTCCAATTACTATGTTTATATAGATTCTAATCATCACTTGGTGGGCCTACCAAAGCAAAGTCTCATTGATTATTTTAATCTAATAGGGTAAGTCCTGGACATTTGCTAAAGATGAAGGGCAAAGGTGAGGGCAAGGCTAAAGATGAGATCTCAAAGCTAAATGCAAAGTCTAAGTCTGGCCTTTCTTCTAAAGACAAAAATTTCATTGTGGTGACCTTGAGAAACGGTCTAGGAACTACAAGAAGTACTTAGAAGACTAAGGAAATTGAGACTTCTATTTTGTTTATATATGTTATTGAAATTAATCTGGCTATTTCTTTTAGTGAATCATGGGTATTTGATATCAGATCGATGATTCATACTTGCAAATCATTGCAAGGACTAAAAAGGACTAGAATATTTGCTACAAATGAGTTGAATATGTGTGTAGGCAATAGAGCAAAGGTTGTTGCACTAGCCATCGACACTTATCAAGTGCCACTTGTACACATTTTAGAAAGATCTTAACAAATATCTAATCTAGAGAATTCCTAATTTTCAATAGCAACAGATATCTAAGTTTTATAGCTTGCCATGGTTATTATTGTAGAAGATTTTGAAACCTTGCCTTATGCCCTCATTTCATGGCTTCATGATTGTTATAGATATTTCTAAATTTTTTGTTTTGTTTCTGTTGGTACCTCAAGATTGGGGCACCCACTACTGCTGGATCAAGCTAGACCCTCCAGGACCATTGGAGCTTTGTCTTTTAGTTGCACTGGACAGTCCGGTTCCGCACCGGACATGTACTGTTCACTGTTCGGTGCGCCTCTGGCGGCTGCTCCGACTTCTGCGCGCACTGTCCGCGTACTATAGCGTTTACAGGTGTTCGTTGCAGTCGACCGTTGCACTGTTAGTCGTTGCTCCGCTGGTGCACCGGATAGTCCGGTGGCACACCGGACAGTCCATTGAATTATAGCAGAGCTACACCTGAGAAACCCGAAGGTGGCGAGTTTGGAGTTGTACGGTCCTGGTGCACCGGACACTGTCCGGTGGCATACCGGACAGTCCGGTGCGCCAGACCATGGCACCCTTCGGTTCCTTTGCTCCTTTGCTTTTGAACCCTAACTTTGATATTTTATTGGTTTGTGTTGAACCTTTATGCACCTGTGGAATTCTCCTGTCAAGGACGTCACCTTCAAGAACATCACCGGCACCTCCTCCACCCCGGAGGCTGTTAGCCTGCTCTGCACTGCCAAGATCCCATGCACCGGCGTCACCATGGATGACGTCACCGTCGAGTATAGCGGCACCAACAACAAGACCATGGCTATATGCACGAACGCCAAGGGCAGCACCAAGGGTTGCCTCAAGGAGCTTGCATGCTTCTAGACCCTCCGTCGACTGACCCATCTCTCTAGTTATAATTTTTCTCTCGTCCTTGCATTGCCCATTAGTTGCTATCCATTGGTAACGCACAACAGTAAAACGACAGACATCCGACAGCTATATTATGTTCGACGGTGTAACACCCTGAATTTGAGGGTATAAAATTTCTTCTCTAAATGCCAACCAAATTCAGGTGTTACCTCTTGTCTCTCTCTCTTTTCCTTTTGATTAAAAGTAAGTGAATTAGGCGAGGGTTTAATTATTTATTTTGTCAAAACTTATGTGAGTCATGAAATGTTGCATCATGCTGAGCCTAAATTATTCTTTTGTTTGATGCACATGTTTGAATTGGTTTGAATTTGAAATTTGGTTTGAGTTTGATTTGAAAACCATAAAGAAATTAAAATAGAAAAGACATTAGAAATTTCAAAAAAAGAAAAGGAAAGCAGCTCGAACCTCCTCCCTCCTCGGCCTTTCGGCCCATCCAGCCCAATTAACCGCCCGCATCCGCTGACAAGCGGGCCCCACCTTTCGGCACCATGGCCCGCTCGCCCTCTCCCTCCCTTCTTAGTGGGACCACCCCGTCAGCACCGCGCCCTGCTCGCCCGCGCGTTCCCTCGCTGACTCGCGGACCCTATTGTCAGACCCATCCCCTCCCTTGCAACTGTCGCGCCCGCGCCCATGGCGTGCGCCCATGCGGTCAAAGCGCGCCCATGTCCCCACGACCTGTCCATGTCACCCGAGTGCTAGGTGAAGACCCCGAACACTCCCTCAGCTCGCCCCTGCCTCACATTCGCTCTTTCCCAACCCTCGCACTCACCCAGCCGCAGCGCCGCCCCCCGCTGTTGCTTCACCTTTCTGCTGTCGCCGCTGGACTTCTGCCAGCGCTTTGGCCATGGTGAGCTTTGCCTGAGCTTGGCGCACCGGGAACCCATGGTAGTTTCCCCTTTCCTCAAATCCTCTACCCGATCTGCACTCCACCTCTCCCCTGCGCAGGTCGGAGCTCGCCGCCGTCGTGATTCTTCAACGTCCGGACAACCAGAGCCCCATCGCGCCGTGCCAAGCTGCCCGAAGCACCGTATCTGGGTAAGTGACATTCCTGTGTCCCTCTTTTGCGCCAATTCTGCTATACGTGGGGGATTTTGGCCGTCGAAATTTCCCCTCGCCGGGCCGTAGCATCTTCACGGCGTTCGACCACTGCAACCCCTTCCTGAGCCCGAACTTAGGCCTAGAGCACCCCACCCTCTCCCCGGAGCCTATGCTGACCGCAGAGCGCCGGTTTAACCCTCACCGCGACGGGTATTGCTCGCCAGAGTAACCTTGGATTCGCCCGAGGGTCCCCCTCCACCATCTGCCCGTCTTAGTCCTGTTCTCGGCACCCAGACCTTGCCATAGTGCTTGCCGAGTCCTCCCCAACCTCTCTGGCTACCTAGACCAACCCCTAGTGTCCTAGAAGCCCCGGTCTGCCTCGTCTCCGGCGACCGCGCCGCTGTATCCGCGGAGAGCGCCACCCCTAGCTGACTAGAGGAGACTAAACCCCTCGTGCCGAATCCGAACCGCCCGGTCTTGATCTGACGGCCTGAAGTCATGGATAACGGTTCGCGTGGTTTGTGGAACCAGAGCCATCGATCTACAATCCAGTGGCCAACGCGCCCCGTGTCCTCTTCATACTGCTGACCCATGGGCCCCGTGTGTCAGTGCCTCAACCCACCCGAGCCCACCTGTCAAGAGCCTGCGCCCTCGCTCGTTATTCTAATCTGGACCTTTGCTCGGAGATCGGACGGCTAGCGCAACCCCGTACCCCTTCGCGTGGCAGTTTTGCTAAAGAGACCCTCGCTTTTTAGAAATCAACCCGCTGTCCCTGGTTTTCATGCGCAGGCCTCTGTAATCTTACGGATTGAACCCTAGACTTCTATTTATTCACAAATTTAGGCCTAATTTTGTATTTTAAACTTCAAAACCTGTTTATTTCATATCTTTTGCATATGAACTTCAAATTGAGTGATTCAAATTGCAAAATGTTCATAGGATTATTATCTGTCCAAATAAATTATGATCATTCACTGTCTGTACATGTTAATTTTATGCCTAGACTATAGGTTAGTATATGTAATAGTTTGTTTACTATATAAGAAAATAAAAAGGAAAACCCTAATGGTAATTAGATGTTTAACCTTGTGAGATTAATAATATGTAATGTATGAATTTATCCCTGGTATAATTTTGTGTCTCACTAAAATTAGTGGAATTAAAATTATGCAATCCATGGAGATAGATAATATTTAGGGAATCACAAACCACTAGTGTGCCAGTTCACTCTAGCACCTAAGTTGACCTTTTGTGTTTACATTGCTCTATCAAACTTGTGTTCACTTGGTTGTATATGTTTGGTGTATTGTTCATTTGTCTTTATCCAATTGCATTGAATGCATGATCGCTTTGTTTAGACAATGAGAAGCTCGTGGTTCCTTACTATGTTGCTGAAGATCTTCCTGAGCAACAACCTGGTGAAGGCAAGAGTCCTCTGACCTACTATGTCCTACTTACTTTATAGTTCACCGTCCCACATTACATTATTTAAACCTAAGGATTAACTAGTCTGTATTTACCTTATCCTTGTTTACCTTTTTGGGTTTCTAAGCTTTATGCTATTGCTTTAACTTAATCAATGGACATGATGTGAATCTTTATGATACAATGATGTTATCTCGATGATGATCTTGTGATACTTTAGGGGACTCAGGCTGTTTCCTGAGTACCACTCCGTAAGGACCTGTTCATTGAGTGACCACCTGGGATAACAGTACAACTATGAGTGTGGAATGGGACACCCTTAGCTGATTAATTAGAGGAACTTGAGGTGTAGTTGGCTTCGCCGTAGGGCGTCTATGGGGTCTAGGCACAACACTTGCTCTGCCGATGCTGGTTGCCGAGATTCTTTCGATTTGGTTTTGTTAGTCACCCTTCCTGTGGGGGGAATTATTGTGTTTATCAAACTAGAGAAACCTAACGGGCGGCTATGACCTCTAGGGAATCTTTGTAAAGGCTACGTAGTGTATCCCTAGCCATTCACCTCGGTTGTGAAGATCGAGTTTGTAGAACCTAGGCTGGAAAGGGATCACGACTCGTGGGTAAAGTGTGCAACCTCTGCAGAGTGTTAGAAACTGGTATATCAGCCGTGCTCACGGTTAAGAGCAGTCTTGGGATCCTTTTGATTAGAAGAACTTTGGATACTTTTATGATTATGGTTAATGATGATAAATATAACTTTGATCTCTGGTATTTCCTCTTGGAGGGAGTACTTTTAGGTAATAACTAGGTTTATTGCTAAAACATGGCTTTACTACTAGGTAATAAATATCTGACCAACTAAAAGCAATTACTTAACCTTAACTCCACATACAGCTAGTCCACATTAGCCAAACGGGACATTTGCTGAGTATGTTGATGTGTACTCACCCTTGCTTTAAAAACCACCCCACCCAAGGTTGTCGCCACTATATTCAGTGCTCAGGAGGAGATGTAGCAACATGGAGGACTTTGAGGAGTTCCAGGACTGCGATGAGTTCTAGTTATGTTAGTGGTGAACCTCTAGTCGGCTGCCGATGAAGGCTTTATCTGCTACGCTCGCTTTTACGCACTTTGATAATAGTAATGACAATGTTATGTTAATGACTCTGTGGATGTCTTGGACATCTTGATGTAATAAAGTACTATTTCCACTATTTACTTTGAGCAATGTGTGATGATGTCCAATTATGTAATCGCTATGTAAGTGAGTTTCTGATCCTGGCACGTACATGGTTCGCATTCTGTTTACCTTCCAAAACCGGGTGACAGACGACCTCCTAGGTGGCCGTCGGATAGAACGTTATATCCGACGGCCTAAGGCAGCCGTCGGACATAAGATCCTACGTTCGACGACTGTTAGACGGACCGTTAGACATAAGGTTATTTTCGATGGCTATCAGATAAGCCATCAGACATAACCTTATGTCCGACGGTCGCCAAGGAGGCCGTCGGACATAAGGGATTTAAACCCCGTCAGCGCCCGCCCGCGTCGTTTCAGTTCCATTCTTCAAGGAACACACAAGCCGAGGCCGCCGCCACCCACCAGCCGCCGCCGCCACCGAGCACCTCCCCAGCCGGCGACGGCGCCCGCCCTGCCCCCGACGCTGCCCGAGCCCATGGCCACCTTCGTCACCGTCCTTGATGCCGCCGGAGTCGCTCCGATGCAGCCCGCGCCCGCCTCAGCCTCTGCCCCCGCCCCCGACGCTGTCGGCGCCTGCCTCGACCCCACCGGTGCTCGCTTCACTGGCTCTACGCCCAGCTAAGTGGGTAATTTTGTAACTTTTAGTATAATTTTGTATATGCATATAGATTGTTTGCTATTAGTTATGTTTAGTTTGTTATGCCCGACAACCTAAGTTTATTATGTAATTAAATTAGCTTGTTTTAGTTTATTTAGTGGTGCCTATATAATTTAAACTTTTAATTTCCGAGTGTAATTATTATGCCCTCGAAAATAAGATCATTTTATATGATTTAGGGTCCCGTGAAATGATTTTTCAATGTAATATTGTATTAGTGTGGTTTATTAGTAATCATAACTAATTAATTAACGTCTCGTATCTAGTATGGAGGAGGATCGTCGATGGATGTATGAAGGTTGGAAGAAAAGAGGTGCTTTATCAAGTGAGTGGGTTGCCAAGACTGACGCGTTTCTTGACCATGCTTTTGCTCGGTTGGAGACTGGAATCGATGTTAGGTGCCCTTGTAGCAAGTGTCGGAACATTTATTTCCTTGACAGGGACTATGTCGATAGATCTTTGTAAGAACGGTTATATGCCAGGCTATGAGGTGTGGGTGCACCACGGTGAGGACCCACCTCCTCGTATTGTATCGTAAGTTCAGTCACATGAAGAGGGGACTATGATAGGATGGAAGAGATGCTTGACGATGTACGCCATGAGCTTCTACCCGTCGATTTGGAGAACCCCGGTCAACCCTCCGATTATGAGGATCCTCCTATGCCTGAGGTTCAGAAGTTTTTCGAGCTCCTTAAAGCTACCGAAGAGCCGTTGCACGAGCACACGAAAGTGACCGTCCTTGTGTTCGTGACTCGACTTATGACTATTAAGTCTAAGTTTGCATTCTCAAACAACTGCTACAAGGAGCTTCTGAACTTGATCAATGATGTACTTCCAGAGAATCACAAGATGCCAAAGGACATGTATGAGTCCAAGAAGTTGCTATCTGGTCTCGATATGGACTACGAAAAAATCGATGTCTATGACAATAACTATATGATTTTCTGGAAGGAGACCATAAGTGAGAAGAAGTTTACAGTATGTGGTGAGCGTAGATTCGTAGTGGTTGAAAACGATGATGGCTTGACCGTGACGACCGAGATAGCACGTAAGCAGATTCGTTACATGCCTCTTATAACTCGGTTGAAACGTTTGTTCATTTCCAAGAATACAACCAGACACATGAGGTGGCACAAAGAAGGGGTACACTAGAATCCAGATGTCATGGCGCACCCAGCTGATACAGATGCATGGAAGGTACTAGATGCCTTTGATTCCATCTTTGCTATTGAAGTGTGAAATGCCCGCTTCAGTTTGCACTACAGGAAAACAGTTAATTCCCGTCGGCCAGGAACCGACGGGAATAAGCACTAAACCGACGGGAATAAGTAATTCCCGTCGGTTTAGCCCTTATTCCCGTCGGTTGTCAGCCGCCAGGCGTCCCTTGTCGGGGATACGGTTATTCCCGTCGGCCGCCGACGGGAATACGTAATCCCCGTCGGCCAATATCGAGCCGACGGGAATAAGGGCTAATTCCCGTCGGCCACTACAACCGACGGGCGTTACTAATTAATCCCCGTCGGCTGACCTGGCCGACGGGCGTTACCAATTGGCAATAGATGGTTTCTCACCTTTCAATCTAACTACACCATACTACTCATGTTGGCTCATATTTGTTGTTCCATACAACCTTCTGCCAGCTCTTTGCATGAAATCTGAATTTATTTTCTTATGTCTCGTAATACCTGGTCGGGATCATCCAAGAACAAAGATCGATGTGATGATGAGACCCCTGATTAAAGAATTGAAAATTTTGTGGGAAGGAGTCGAGGCGTACGATTGTTACAAGAAATAGAAGTTCAACCTGAGAGCTACGTTTTTATGGTCTATTCACGATTTTATGGCTTATGGTATCTTTGCTGGATGGAGTTGTCATGGGATTCTGACATTTCCGATATGGGCTGAAGACACTTTATGCTTCCGACTGAAGTTTGGTGGAAAGATATGTTACTTCGATTGCCATAGATGTTTTTTTGCTAGAGGATCACCCATTCAGGTTCGATAGGAATGCTTTTAAACAAGTTTTTGCATCTCATATCGTATTTTACTGATTCTTGTTTTGGGTACATGTTAATGCATCTATTTGCTTGCTCGAAAAACATTTCATGTAGGTGTCTGTGCCTTGGATAGCCACCCTATCATAGGGTTATCGGGCCTTGTGCAGGTGGTGGGCTTCCCTTGAGTTTCATGCCATTTTCGAAAGGAACATGGGAAACCGTGAAACTGAGTCGTTCCACAACTACGACGGTGATGGACATGTACACTTGGCTAAGCGAATGGTATGTCACATTATGTTGTAACTTCGAATTACATAGAAATGTGTCATTCTAACTTGTATGCACAGGAAGTCAAATCCGCCCGTACGCCTACGAATGTGGAGGTGTATATGCAAGGGCATAGGGGTTCTGATCCACAGAATCCTGATGTTTTATGCACTCAGACAACCATCGACCGTCTAGTGTGTTTTTGGTACTCTATTATGTGTTTGTGCATCAACCTGGTAATGAACATATATTTGGTATGTTTGCCTCTAGCCTTTGTATGGGCAGGAGATGGTTCAGCGCCATGGGCAGGACCACGATTGGAGGAACCAGCCAATCGACCCTCAGGCAGGATATGCTAGTGCAGGAGGACAAGCCCATGGACGATGAGAGTATTTGATTTGGATTTCAAAATTGTTCTCATATGCTTGTGATTGAACCGAGTCCATGGTTTACTCTACTAAGTGCATGGTTCACTCTTGTAGGTTGGGTATTTTTGATTCCATGATTGATTCTAGGGAGCTGAGACACCATGGACGATAGTCCACATCCTCGTCTTCACAGTCGTCCCGTTCTCGATCATCCGCCCAAGAGATAGAGATTGCAGTGTTGCGTCAGCATGCAGAGTATCATCAATCAGTTTTGAGGGAAACAAATGGAGTATCACAGGCAACAAGCTGAGTACCAGAAGAAGAAGGACGAGTATTATTCAAACCTCCAGGCCCATAATCAAGCTCTACTCTCGGTAAGTTGAAGTAACATTTTGTTCGTAACAACTAAAAACACATGATGTGTACCTTATTTTCTCAACAATGGCTTGCATCTAATTTGTAGCAACTAGCACAACAAGCGGGCGTCTCGATGCCGACATATGGGATGCCGCCTCTGGACTTTGCACTGTCGATGCCAATGTTGTTGCCTCCACCCCGCCTTAATTCCATATGGTATGTACACATATACGTGTGTGACATGTTCATAGTTGTCTTATGTGTTAAAATGAAAAACTTAGTGGTTAATATTTCATGTGGGTGTGTTATAGGGATTTCAGACACCTTCTGCTTCAGTTGCCGCACCTAGAGATGCGTCTGGTCAAGACGACGCATCGAATTCTTAGGTGAACAACCTTTTCAACACCTAGAGTCCAGCCGGAGGAAGTGGCTATAACTTGAACCAACCAGGTGACGGATATGAGTGATAGTTCATCAAATGTGTTTGATTTGGAACTATGTCAATGTTCATGTCAAGGACTATGTGTCGAACTATGTCAATGTTTAATTTGGAACTATATGTTGATGTAAAAGACTTGTTGCAACTATTTGGAACTATATGTTTGTGAATGTGAGGTGATGTTTGTGAATGTGAATACTTATGTGAATTGATGTTTGTGAATGTATGTGAATATGTGGTGTAACACCCCTGGTGTTACTGTTACTAAAACTTGAGCATAACATCATCAACATTAGCATTTCATGTGTTTGATACACCTAGAATGCATTCACTAGGCTGAAGTTTCAAACAAGTTGTATTGATATGGCATTTTGCAAATAAAACCCTGGAGTAGGGTACTTAACCCTAAATGGTGTTTAGAAGGGTAAAACAAAATCCAAAAAGAGAAAATCCTAAAGCTTAAGTGAAATAGTCATAAAATGTTACTAAGAAGGGACCTAAATTACATTCACACCCCTAAAATACCAAAAACCCTAAAAAGGACCCTAGAAAACCCTAAACCTAAACCCTAGGGGGCTAAGTGCAAAATCAGTGCACTTTTGGACTAAAGTACAAAAACTATGAAAGTAAGGTATCTTAAGTCATATGGTTCACAATCATGAAGATTTGCAAGCTAAACCCTGAATTTTGGACCTATTTGCAAAAAGAACGTATTTGAGTTCTAAACCTAAGTCTGAAATTCAGTGACATTGGCTCAACTTTGGAGCTCTATATCTTCCAAATTATTGAGAATTTGCCCTAGGTCACCACATCAATTTTGTAGATCTATCAAAGGTGAACAACTTTGTTTAAGGGATTAAACATTGTTGTTATGAAGAATTTGGAGATAATTAAACCCAAAGTCAGGCTGTTAGGCTGTTTGATGTCTGAATTTCAGACTAACAGTACAACTGCAAGAACTTTGGGCACGAATTCTGGCATGATCGAGCAAGAATTTGCCTAGGGTTGCTATACCAAGATTATAGCTGGATCCTAGAGCTATAACTTTGCTAAAGACTGTCGATCATGTTACTACATAAAATTAAGAGAAAATTTGCCCTAAACTTTGGCTGTGAGGTGCACTAAATGAGGAATGGCCATGGTACAGTACTGAAGAAGATCGACTGCCATCCGTTCATCGTCGACGACCTCTCCGCCGCGATTCATGCCACCGCCGTCTCGATTCGTGCTCGGGGAGGAATGGATAACACCGGGGATGGGTAAAAAGATCTGGGCGGGATGTATTGCGATTGCTAGCTGGTCCGGCCATCCTGTCCACTTGCCTCGCAGCCGGCCGAGTTTATCCTCACTAGAGCTCGTCGTTTCACTCAACCGTGCCACGCCGCAAAGCATTCTCCACATCGTAGGGATCATGGAGGATAGTCAGTTACCCCTCCTGCACCGTTTTCTCCTCGCTCGCCACAATACGCAGAGCACGGTGAAATATCCAAGTCGCCGTGAGCTGATCTCCAACCCAAATTCACTGGCCGCCGCTCACGATCACTATAAATTGAGTGCACCCGCGGCTCCATAGGGTAATCACGCATCTATTGCACCAATCCTTGCCCCGGATTATCCACCAGGGACCGAGAATTGCTCACTTCCCCCAATCAGGGTTTCCGCCACCGTAAAACGCACCTCGCCGTGGCCAGCCACTTCCAGGTTTGTTCATGCTCTCTGTTGCCTTGTTTCAGCATTAGTGTGCTTCCCTCATGCTCCTCAACCAATCCAATTACACTGAGTCCCCCTTAATTACCGGGAACGCGATACCCATTCGAGTGTCCGCGCTGTTTCCATGGACCGATCGATTCAATGTCCCATTGATGAAATTGTTTGAGGGGAAACCCTCGTTAGGTCTTGGATTTGATCTCTGCCAAAGTAGAACACTAGTCATCACGTGAATCATCCGATACATGCTCGCTGGAGTTCGTCCCTACGTGGTTCACCGTCGTGGACTTCGAACTGAGAAAGGATATAAGCACGGGGGTGTTCTTGTAGATGTCAGTGAGACATGTGAATAGCGCCAAGGACCACCACTCTAATTTTGAACCGGTAAGGGCGTTTTTGCAAAGTCATCGCGGGCACACGTGCGCGCGGGCGAATTCGCTCACTGCTGGGCTGCTTCGGCTGAAATGAGCCCAACACTGTTTAAGCTTTTCTCTTTTCTTTTTCTGTGAAACTTTAGAAATCTATAGAAAATTGTAGAAAAATGGTAAAAATGTAAAACCAATTTTGCTAAATTCCTAATTTTCATAGAATTTAATAAAAACAGTTTCATGATTTTTAGGTCAAATAGAGAATTTTGGAGCATTTAAAATAGCCTAAAACATTGTTTCTGGATTTTTAGAAAATAGATAATAACTCCAAAAAATCACTAAACTTTTTAGATGATCTTTATACATTATTTAGAAGCCTTGGGCAGAGTTTGGTATGATTCAGACCTTGTTTGATACTTAGGACCCAAAACCCTACCCCTACCCTTTGAATTCCTTTATTAACTCCGGAAACCCTAGGTTCTCGGAGAACCGTGAAGGAAAATTATATTCAAGACTTTAGAAAATAAACTTTTACTATCTTTGCACTCTCATGAGCATTACATGGGCATTCATTATTATGTATGGTTATATTTAGAAAACGAGGAAGAAGTTGAAGTAGAAGAAGAAAAGACTTCGCCACCACCACTCGAGGAACATCAGGCAGGCAACTGCTTTTATTTTGATATCTGCGGATCTGAGCCTGATTCACCTGTAAACCAAGGCAAGCCTCGGTGCATTCGCCACCTCCTTGATTCTTTTAAAATCTTTCTCACTTGCTTGATGCATTAGGTGATAGGAGTTGAATGCTAAAACAATTCCTGCATTACCTTCCTTGAATTTGATTACCTTCCTTTGAATCCCTATTTTACAAACGGTTTTTACTATGCTTAGTCTTGCTCTAGCAAAACAAAATGTTTTGTTTTTACAAAAGATGATGTGGCAAAGTGGGAGGGATGTTTTCGAAAATAAAACTTGATGGTGAGTCCATCATGGCCATGATGGGTCAGCATCGGAAAAGATGTACCTCTGTCAGGTACCAAACTTTGGGATTTGAAATGATTAAGCTGAGAACGGGCGGGTGACTTACACGAGAAGAGAGTCTCGGTGTAGTGTCTCCGTCTGAGTCGATTAAGGACCGTGTCGATGTAGGCCTGCTGACCGAGGACCCTTTAACTGGTCACATGCCTCGTCATGGGTAAGCTTTGCCTCGGGCAGACTAATACCAGAATAAGATACCACGCAATGGGAGTGGAGAGATGGCGAGAGTAGCGCGTACCCTACGTGGCAAGAGGCTGGACAGTGGTGTATCTGTGTTCTCATTTGGCGTGAACCTGATCTGGTCTTAAGAACCCCGGTGGCGGGTTGACATATGCAAGGGTTAAGTGCTACATATGTCGTGTGATCGGAGATCCTTAGCTGAGTATAATCGATTCGGATCTCCGTACCTTCGCGGTTATGAAGACTTGGTCACTGACCTATACGTAGAACTCCAGTAAAGATGAAGGGTTGTTAAGAAATTGGCTAGTGTAGGTCAAGTGATTGAACTAGGGTAGAAAGAACTCTAGTTACAGGTAATTAAACTTAACTTGACAAATAAAACTGGATTTTTAAGGATCCACTGTTAGTAAGCATTTCTGCAAACAGAGTCATTGATTATTGAGAAACCTTACCTTGACTCCCTTATAACCAGCATACCCTTGAGAGTCTTTTTTTAGTCGGGTAAGTCTTGCTGAGTAATTCCATACTCAGGGTTTTATTCCCTATTATTTTTAGGTGAGGAAGCAACAAACTTTTGTTGTTTCTGTTCCAAGGTGATCTCAAAAGAAGAAGACCAAGAGTAAAGCTGCGGGAGGAAAGGATCCTCCATAAAAACTTTTGTGTAAAACTTATCGGGAGGGGTTTTTGCCTCCCTTGGCTTGTAATAATAATACTCTGCACTCGTATGTTATATTCTGGTCTGTAAATATTAATCTTTGTCTTACTTTTAAATAAAGGTAAGTTAATGTAATGGCTTTCGCACTTTCGTAACTCCGATGCTTGTAATGTCTGCGTGACGGGTAAAACGCTCTTGGGAAAGGTAAGAAAAGTAGATACCGAACTTGTTAAGTGATTCAGGGGCACCTGTAGGGTTGTCTGAGGTCCGTTGCACAAGGACAACTATAGGTGGGCCTAATGACTTGGGAGGTTCCGTCACATGTGGTTGTATATGAAATCTGTGGTTTTCTCTGTAAATGTCAGAAATGTACAAAAATATAATTTTTTGCAACTGCTGAAATTCATTATGTCTGATGGCTTAACACAAGCCGTCGGACATAATACTTCATTATGTCTGAAGGCTAACATAGGCCATCGGCTAATATAGGCCACCAGACATAATCGATGGACGACCGTTAACTGCCGTTACCGAGGATAAACGCCGATGGCCGAAAGGTGCCGTCAGACATAGCTTATGTCCAACGGCCACGGTCGGAAATAAGAGTATTTTTGACCCTTTACGACAGAGGGATGGGTACCGTCGATCATAAGCCTACGACCGTCTGTCGAAAATAACTTATGTCTGATGGCTTTAACTGTCGAAAATACCCTTTTTACTAAAGTGATGAACAAGCACCACCCACGTATATGTATTTCCTTTAATCTGGGTTGCTGCTGCTCGTTGGTAGTAGCATATTATTGACCAAACTTCTACCACGTCCTACGTACAATCCTGCATGTATTAGAGTACGTCTGGTTTCACATTAGACACTTATTCACGTTGTGTTTGTTTTTTCAAAGAAGAATGTAAAAGTTCATGTACCCGAGCTCCAGGACATGCCATTTTTGTTTTCTTTTGTTTTTTTGCAAGCACCACGTAGCAGTTTAAAGCTAAATTCCACCGAATCTATCTCTATATGTGCATACACTCAGAACGTCTCCAAGACCCTCCTTAAAAATCATTTGGGAAGTCAATGCATGATTATGCCAAGTGATCGATGAACAAAATAAATAGAGGGTTCTATTTTTATCTTCCTCTCCAGTAGTTTTTAGTAATTAGAGAATCTCCAGGACTCTGATGTATAATTTACTTGCTAAACCAGAGACAAGTTAACAAAATAAGCACCAACCTTAATTTACCCCCTCCAATAGTTTACCATATGAACTTTCTAAAAAAACGAATTGTTTGGCGCATCAATTCCAGGTCAGTGCGGCCATCCACCATGTCCGTCGACAGATAGGTTGTCATTCTCGGTTCACCCCATCCACCATGTGTGTTAGTACCGGACCTTGTACATTATTCCCCATGATCTTCATGGGACAGCGACGGTAGAAGTGCTACACAAAAAACATTTGTCAGCTTATTCCTTTGGCTTTAATCTGTACCGGTTTCTACTATTTCTACAATATTTTTGTCTCTATAGATTGCAGCTGCAGCAGCCTGAACAGCTGGCTTCAATGGATACCAGACAATCGAAACTAAATGTCTTAGCTTATAGCCTCGGTTGCATGCACCGATATTAATTAATTGATATCTTTAATACCAATTGTTGAATATATGTTCAAGAGACAATCATGACATATGATAACACTAATGAGTCTTTATGGTAAAAACACATTAGTAAGGGTCTATATGTACCAAAGGTCTGGCATGCTTGAGAGAATCATATTAGCTACCGCTGTCTCTTCCTATGGTTGCAGACGCTCGATACGTCGACACCGCTTCTCTCGATATGCATGGTGTTAGCACACCGACATTACGATATTTCATCTTCACACGTATGGATATACCATGGTGACACTGTTGTTACTGTGGTGTTGATAAATAACGAACTTGTGGAGGATGGGCAAATGTGTTGTTGTTGGTACGCAAGGACATTCGATGACTTCCACTACATCAATGTGTCCTTCCACTGTGTTGCGCGTCTAGTAGTAGAAATGCATGATTCTGTAGTTACATGCAATCTTGGTTAAACATGGTAGATATGCTAGTGTGTATCGTGCATGATTTACATTAGTGGTACCAGAGCTAGGTCATGCACAATTTTTGATCTAGATTATTTGCATATAGGTGATACTCCTAGTATATTGCATCTATTTTTCTTTGGTTATAGCACCACTTAGGACAAATGAGGTAATTGCCGGTATAGTCGCATATCTCTACTGACTAGAATCACCGTAGGGATAACAATACATGTATCTTTTAGATTGAGAAAGTCAAGAAATCTGAATTGGATATACTGTTATGGCTCTATGTCACACAATTGTCAATATGATTGACAGTAAAAATAGAGACATTTAGCTTGTCTCGAAATCAACTAGATTTGATTAATCTGGTGATATTTATATAGAGCTTTCAGTGATGTGACCAGGAATTTCTGAGTGTACGACACAGATTATTTGGACAAACCATTTTCATACCGCATGGTAGTATCCGACTCTCCACCTAGCATGGTTTTATAGAGAATATTATGAATAATATGACCCAAATATAGAAACCACATATAGGACTTGATGATGTAGATCACCATGATAAATGGATGACTTCTATCCTACATTTAATATAATTATCTGCGATGGTTTATTTTCCTACCTTACTATCCACCCATGTACTAAATATGATAGGATAGTTTCCCTAAAAAATTAAAGAGTTTATTTTGATACCCTTCCAATTACTATGTTTATATAGATTCTAATCATCACTTGGTGGGCCTACCAAAGCAAAGTCTCATTGATTATTTTAATCTAATAGGGTAAGTCCTAGACAGTTGCTAAAGATGAAGGGCAAAGGTGAGGGCAAGGCTAAAGATGAGATCTCAAAGCTAAATGCAAAGTCTAAGTCTGGCCTTTCTTCTAAAGACAAAAATTTCATTGTGGTGACCTTGAGAAACGGTCTAGGAACTACAAGAAGTACTTACAAGATTAAGGAAATTGAGACTTCTATTTTGTGTATATATGTTATTGAAATTAATCTGGCTATTTCTTTTAGTGAATCATGGGTATTTGATATCAGATCGATGATTCATACTTGCAAATCATTGCAAGGACTAAAAAGGACTAGAATATTTGCTACAAATGAGTTGAATATGTGTGTAGGCAATAGAGCAAAGGTTGTTGCACTAGCCATCGACACTTATCAAGTGCCACTTGTACACATTTTAGAAAGATCTTAACAAATACCTAATCCAGAGAATTCCTAATTTTCAATAGCAATAGATATCTAAGTTTTATAGCTTGCCATGGTTATTATTGTAGAAGATTTTCAAACCTTGCCTTATGCCCTCATTTCATGGCTTCATGATTGTTATAGAAATTTCTAAATTTTTTGTTTTGTTTCTGTTGGTACCTCAAGATTGGGGCACCCACTACTGCTGGATCAAGGTGGACCCTCCAGGATCGTTGGAGCTTTGTCTTCTAGTTGCACTGGACAGTCCGGTGCCGCACCGGACATGTACTGTTCACTGTCCGATGCGCCTCTGGCGGCTGCTCTGACTTCTGCGCGCACTGTCCGCGCACTATAGCGTTTATAGGTGTTCGTTGCAGTCGACCGTTGCACTGTTAGCCGTTGCTCCGCTGGTGCACCGGATAGTTCGGTGGCACACCGGACAATCTGGTGAATTATAGTGGAGCGACGCCTGAGAAACCCGAAGGTGGCGAGTTTGGAGTTGTACGGTCCTGGTGCACCGGACACTGTCTGGTGGCATACCAGACAGTCCGGTGTGCCAGATCAGGGCACCCTTCGGTTCCTTTGCTCCTTTGCTTTTGAACCCTAACTTTGATCTTTTATTGGTTTGCGTTGAACCTTTATGCACCTGTGGAATATATAATCTAGAACAAACTAGTTAGTCCAATCATTTGTGTTGGGCATTCAACCACCAAAATTATTTATAGGAAAAGGTTAAACCTTATTTCCCTTTCAATCTCCCCCTTTTTGGTGATTGATGCCAACACAAACCAAAGAAAATATATAAGTGCAGAATTGAACTAGTTTGCATAAGGTAAGTGCATAGGTTACTTAGAATTAAATCAATTTATACTTTTACTTGATATGCATGGTTGCTTTCTTTTATTTTAACATTTTGGACCACATTTGCACCACTTGTTTTGTTTTTTGCAAATCTTTTTGGAAATTCTTTTTCAAAGTCTTTTGCAAATAGTCAAAGGTATATGAATAAGATTGTAAGAAGCATTTTCAAGATTTGAAATTTCTCCCCCTGTTTCAAATGCTTTTCCTTTGACTAAACAAAACTCCCCCTGAATAAAATTCTCCTCTTAGCTTTCAAGAGGGTTTTAAATAGATATCAATTGGAAATATATTTAGATGCTAATTTTGAAAATATACTGTAACGCCCCGAATTTTGCAGTTGAATTTTTTTTCTTTTCCTTACTTGCCAAAATTCGGGCGTTACCTTTTCCTTTTCTTTTTCCCCTCGCTAAACCTTGACCTTTTCCAAAGTTTAGCGGGATCCGGTTTGGAATTCCCGTACGTATAAAAACCCTAAATGCTTTATGTTGCTCGATGCACCATGCCGAACCTTGCATTTCTTTTGATTGCTTTGAAAGTGCAAATGCATTCATGTAGAAAGATCGGATTTTGAAAATGTGGAGAAGATCTTTTCTTTCTTTTTCTTCCTCCCTCTCTTTTTCTCTCCTCTTTTCCTCTCTCTCCCGCGCCGTGGGCCGACCCCGGCCGGCCCAGGCCCCTGTGCGCCCCCCCTTGGGCCCAATAGGCCCAACCGCCCCCCCCACCTCCCCTTTTTCCCCCAATTCTTTCTCCCTCCCTCTCATTTTCTCTCATTTTCTCTCCCTCTCCCTAAGCCGCCGCCCCTACCCCTGCCCTAAGCCGCCGCCGCCCCCTGCCCAACCGCCGCCCTCGGCCGCCCCTGCCGCCGGCCGCCCCTCGCCGTCGCGCCCCTCCCCGGTGAGCTCCCCCCTCCCCCTCTCCTCCCTCCCCCATCCCCTCTCCCCTTTCCCCATGGCCGGTTCGGCCGCCTCCCTGCCCGCCCGGTCCGGCCGCCCGCCGCCCAGCCCAGCCGCCGTGGCCGGCTCGGCCGCCCCGCCCCCCCCTGCCCCGCCGGTTCGGCCGCCCCACGGCCGGCTCGGCCGCCCCCTGCGCCGCCCCCTGCCCCGCCGGTTCGGCCGCCCCTGCGCTCCGCCGGTTCGGCCGCCCCGCCCTCGCCAGCTCGGCCGCCCCCTGCGCGCCCCGCCTAGGGCCGGTTCAACCGCCCTAGGGCCGGTTCAACCGCCCCCCCCCCCTTCTGTTTTTTTTTATTTTTTTTTATTTTATTTTATTTACTTTCTGTGATCATAATTACTGTATTTTAAGTAGGCTAATCACTGTTCATGCTATGGAAAATAGGAAGTTTAATTTAAAATTCCGTTATGCTATTGATTCACGTAGTTAATTGTTTACCCTGTGCAATGTTGATCAACTAAAAGTGATTAGGTTTCCATTAGTATATATAAATATATATAACAGAATTATTTTGTTAAAAACCAATTGTGTCATTAGTGCATAAGATTTAACCCCCTGCGAGACCTTTCCCGTTTCTTTCTAACCATAACAAATGCGTTATCGAATGTCATACTTGATGCATATTCGCTTTATTTGTTATCTTGTATGGTGTACTGTTCTTTTGTATTAAATATGTGGATGTATGTATGTATGTTTGCGCTCGCATAGAGAACGATCCGGTCGAAGAGCCCGAGGAATTCGCAGGAGAAGCCCCTGAGCAGCAGTCGGTTGGTGGAGGCAAGTGTCCTTTGACCTATCTATGTCCTATTCATTCTTTAATTCACCTCCCGCATTACACCTTTATACCTAAGGATTGACTAGCTTTTGTTATCCATGTCCTTGTTTACCTATTTGGGTCGGATTATTACTACTTAGTCTGATGCTATTGCTCAACTCTAATCAATGAACATGATGTGATTATCTATGATACGCTGTTTTCCCGTTCTTCTTTATGATTATACTTGTGGTTTTCAAGGGGACTCGAGCGGTTTCTCGAGTGCCTCTCCGTAAGGACCTGTTCTATGGATGACCGCCCGGGAAAACAGTGCAACCATGAGGGTGGAATGGGGTGCCCTTAGCTGAATAATTAGAGGATCCGGGGTGTAGTTCACTTAGCCGTCGTGCCGTCAATGGGGCTCGGTGTATGCGGCTCGCTCTGCCAAGTTTGGGTTCGCCCCTTGGGGAGGAGTGCGGTGCATTTAGGAAACCTAACGGGTGGCTACAGCCCCGGGGAATCTTTGTAAAGGCTTCGTAGTGAATCCCTGGCCATTCACCTCGGGAGTGAATAAGGGTCTTGCAAGCCCGGGCCAGAGAGGGAATCACGGCTTGTGGGTAAAGTGCACAACCTCTGCAGAGTGTTATGAAACTGATATATCAGCCGTGCTCGCGGTTATGAGCGGCCAAGGGAGCTCCAGAGATTAGTGATACTTGATCAGAGATATTGTGGTACAGGTGGTTATGAGATTGATGGTTCCGGTTATGATTATGGTATTGGTAAGTGGTATTCTTTCCGTTTGGAAAGGATACAATGGGCTAATAACTTGGGTTAATGTTAAAACCTGGCTTTCTACTAGTAAATAATAACCTGACCAACTAAAAGCAACTGCTTGACTTATCCCCACATAAAGCTAGTCCACTACAGCCAAACAGGATACTTGCTGAGTATGTTGATGTGTACTCACCCTTGCTCTACACACCAAACCCCCCCCAGGTTGTCAGCATTGCAACCACTGCTCAGGCGAAGATGAAGCTGTGGAAGGAGACTTCCAGGAGTTCCAAGATTACGACGAGTTCTAGGTGTGGGTTAGCGGCAACCCCCAGTCGGCTGCCTGTGAAGGCCGCGTTATCTACGTTTCTTTTCCGCACTTTGATTTATTGTAAGAACTATATGGACGTCTCAGACGTATGATGTAATCGACTATTATTTCCCTTATTAATACTATTTTGAGCACTGTGTGATGATGTCCATATTATGTAACTGCTGTGTACGTGAATAACTGATCCTGGCACGTACATGGTTCGCATTCGGTTTGCCTTCTAAAAACCGGGTGTGACATAAGTGGTATCAAAGCCGTGCTGACTGTAGGACCGCTAACCTAGAGTAGAATGGTCGTTCTAAGGATTATAGACCTCTGTCCCTGCCTTGACCTTGGTACCCCTTCAAAAGTTGGTCCTACTGACCAAACCTATGTTCTACTATATATTATACCTTGCTGAAAATTATGTTCTACTCCAATCCTTCATCTATTTATGATTCATTACTTGCTGGTCATATTAATTCTGTTCTCACCCTTTTGCTTGCGATGTCTTTTGTAGATGGCTCGACTTAGACACACTGCACGTAAGTCAGTCATCCCCTTCTTACCCTCCCGCCTTGCTGAGCGTCCGCTTCGCCGTCCCGTGGCCGGACAGTCCAGCCACTTGGAGAGACTGCACCACCGCCTGCGTGAGGAGCAGGAACGTCGACGACGGGAGCAGCAGAGCTCTTCCCTCTCGCTCCACCAGGAGATAGAGTCTGTGAGGAGCTGCTCCCCTGTGCTTCCTCTGGAGCCGCCCCCTGCACCACCACTGGGCGCCCCAGCTTCTGGAGTAGCTGCTGGAGGAGACCCAGACGACGGAGATGGCGACGACAGCTCGAGCCACGACACCGACTTCTCTGCTAACCCTGAGCCGGAAGGATGGGTTGCTCGACCCATCACTCGCGACGCTGCTCGCGGGTGTCACTTCCACGATGCGCTCGACACCCTGCTACGTCGGGCATTTGACCGGCATACTTGGTCCGTCGAGTATCGCTGTGTGGTCTACCAGCATAGTCGCGGGGTCTACCCGGACCGCTGGGAGGCGACTTGCTTGGTGCGCTGCCCGGAGGACAGTCTCCAGGGTGCAGAGGCCTGTTCAGAGCACTATTCTATCTCTGAGCGGGACTCAGCTGAGGCAGCCATGCAAGATGCTGCACGGCGTGCGCTTTCGCACTACTGCTCGGTTTTCGGTGGGGCAGCTGACGGTCTTGACCTGAAGTATTACCCCCGCCGTTCATCTGGCAGCACAGGAGGCGTGATTGTCTCACCCGTCGGTGAGGGCAATCCTAGGTTGAGCAGCACAGTCAACCTAGCCGCCGTGCTAAACACGGAGCTGGACCATGCATTAGACGAGCTGAGTAGGGCTCGTGCTGAGATCGCCCTGCTGCGGGCTGAGCGCGCGGAACGTCGTTTTCTGGACGGTGGATCCCCCGCTCCCGTTGGGACTCAGCACCCGTACCGCTCACCTCAGCGTGGACACCAGTCTTATGGCAATCCCGCCTGCAAGACCAAGATAAATCTAGAACCATAGATCGTTAGAGTTGGATCTTGTAATTAATACGAAATAAATATATACATAGAAGCTTCAGTCTTAGCGTTAGTCTCGGTCTTAGTTAGTTTTAGTTAGACAGGGTAGTTTGCTATATCCTGTGCATTTATGTTTGTCATGATGAACTATGTTTGGTTTGGATCTTTGTAATGATTGTCACCAGAGTGTGGGTATCCCCTGCATTTTGGTTTACATACTATGTCAATAAAGTTAGTTATATAGTTGGGAAACCCATTATTCTCCTTTCCTCTTTATCTGAGAAGCTGTGTGGTCTGAGTTGGAGATCAGTGAAGATGCTCATCTGTTCAGTGCTGTTGAAGAATTCTATTCTCTTTTCTTATGCTGCAAGACTTGCCAGATCAGTTCTGATGTGTGGTTGCATTCTGCAGATGTCAGAGAACAGGCGCAGAGGAGGAAGGCGTGCTCAGCAGGAGCGAGCCGCTCCGCAGGATGAGGTGCCCCAGCAGCAGCACCTGCCGCCCCCGCCCCCGATGTCGATCGAGCAGATGTTTCTGATGCAGACTCAGGCAGTTCAAGCTATCGGTCAGACTTTGGCCGCCATTCAGCAGCAGCAGCAGCAGCAGCAGCAAGCACCACCCCAGCCTCAGATGCCTCAGATGCCTAGAGATAAGCGTGCTGAATTCATGAGAGGTCATCCACCAACGTTCGCTCATTCTTCTGACCCCATGGATGCTGAAGATTGGCTGCGCACTGTGGAGCGGGAGTTGCATACCGCTCAGTGCGATGACCGGGAGAAAGTCTTGTATGGTCCCCGTCTGTTGAGAGGAGCAGCCCAGTCATGGTGGGAGTCTTACCTCGCCACCCATGCCAACCCCGACACCATCACCTGGGAAGAATTCAGAGGTAGCTTTCGTCAGTACCATGTGCCTGCAGGTCTGATGACAGTGAAGAAGGAGGAGTTCCTGGCCCTCAAGCAAGGGTCATCGTCTGTCAGTGAGTATCGAGACAGGTTTCTGCAATTGTCTCGCTATGCTCCTGAAGATGTCAACACCGACGCCAAGCGACAATACCGTTTCCTGAGAGGCTTGGTTGACCCTCTGCAGTATCAGCTGATGAATCACACCTTCCCGACATTCCAGCACCTGATTGACAGAGCGATCATGACGGAGAGAAAGCGCAAGGAGATGGAAGATCGTAAGCGCAAGATCAGTGGACCCCAGCCTGGAAGCAGCAGCCGTCCCTGTTTCTCAGGCAATCAACCTCAGCAGTTCAGGCAGAACCAGCGTCCACCTCAGCAGCATCAGCAGCGTCAGCAGTATCAGCAGTTCCAAAGGCAGTATCCTCAGCATCAGTACCAGAACCGTCAGAGCAATCAGTCAGGAGGTCAGTTTCAGAAGCAGAATCAGCAAGCACCTCGTCTTCCTGCCCCAGCAAATCAGCAGAACAGTCAGGCAGCACCAGCTCAGGTTGGAAACAGGGCGTGTTTCCACTGTGGAGAGCAAGGCCATTGGGTGATGCAATGTCCGAAGAAGGCAGCCCAGCAGCAGTCAGGCCCCAATGCCCCAGCGAAGCAGAATGTGCCTCAGCCTGGAGCAGGCAATCGCCCTCAGCCGCGTTATAATCATGGAAGGCTGAACCACTTGGAAGCTGAAGCAGTTCAGGAGACCCCCGACATGATAGTAGGTATGTTCCCAGTCGATTCCCATATTGCAGAAGTGTTATTTGATACTGGAGCAACACATTCTTTCATTACTGCATCATGGGTAGAAGCACATAATCTTCCAACTACTACCATGTTAACCCCCATTCAAATTGACTCAGCCGGTGGTAGAATTCGAGCTGATAGCATTTGTTTAAATGTAAGTGTGGAAATAAGGGGGATAGCGTTTCCCGCCAACCTTATAGTAATGGGTACTCAGGGAATAGATGTCATCCTAGGGATGAATTGGCTAGATAAGTATCAGGCAGTTATCAGTTGTGATAAAAGGACAATCAAGTTAGTGTCCCTACTAGGAGAGGAAGTGGTGACCGAGTTAGTCCCGCCTGAGCCAAAGAAAGGAAGTTGTTATCAGATGGCTGTTGATAGCAGTGAAGCAGACCCAATTGAGAGTATCAAGGTTGTGTCTGAATTCCCAGATGTGTTTCCAAAGGATTTACCGGGTATGCCACCAGAGCGGAAAGTTGAATTTGCTATAGAGCTTCTTCCTGGAACCGCCCCTATCTTCAAGAGAGCTTACAGAATATCTGGACCAGAGTTGGATGAACTTAAGAAGCAAATTGATGAGCTGTCAGAGAAAGGTTACATCCGGCCAAGCACCTCGCCTTGGGCCGCCCCTGTCTTGTTTGTGGAAAAGAAAGATGGCACCAAGAGGATGTGCATCGATTATCGAGCTTTGAATGAGGTCACGATCAAGAACAAGTATCCTTTGCCCAGAATAGAAGATCTGTTCGACCAGTTGAGAGGAGCCAGTGTGTTCTCCAAGATTGATCTGAGGTCAGGTTATCATCAGCTCAGGATCCGACCTTCGGACATTCCGAAGACGGCATTCATTACCAAGTATGGTTTATACGAGTTCACAGTGATGTCTTTTGGTTTGACCAATGCGCCAGCGTTCTTTATGAACTTGATGAACAGTGTATTCATGGATTATCTTGATAAGTTCGTGGTGGTATTCATTGATGACATCCTGGTTTATTCTCAAAGTGAAGAAGAGCATGCAGATCATTTGAGGATGGTATTGCAGAGATTGCGAGAGCACCAGTTGTATGCAAAGTTGAGCAAGTGTGAGTTCTGGATCAGTGAAGTCCTGTTCTTGGGTCACATAATCAACAAGGAAGGATTGGCTGTGGATCCGAAGAAAGTGGCAGACATTCTGAACTGGAAAGCACCAACGGATGCTCGAGGAATCAAGAGCTTCATTGGAATGGCCGGATATTATCGGCGATTCATTGAAGGGTTTTCGAAGATTGCGAAGCCAATGACAGCGTTGCTAGGCAACAAGGTTGAGTTCAAGTGGACCCAGAAATGCCAAGAGGCCTTTGAAGCGCTGAAAGAGAAGTTGACAACAGCGCCTGTCCTAGTCTTGCCTGATGTGCACAAGCCCTTCTCGGTGTATTGTGATGCTTGTTACACAGGTTTGGGATGTGTGTTGATGCAAGAGGGAAGAGTTGTGGCTTACTCGTCCCGACAGCTGAAGGTTCATGAGAAGAACTACCCAATCCATGATCTAGAGTTGGCAGCAGTGGTTCACGCACTGAAGACATGGAGGCACTATCTGTATGGACAGAAATGCGATGTTTACACAGACCACAAGAGTCTGAAGTACATATTCACTCAGTCAGAGTTGAACATGAGGCAACGAAGATGGTTAGAGTTGATCAAAGACTATGAGTTGGAGATTCATTACCATCCAGGCAAAGCAAACGTAGTGGCAGATGCTCTGAGCAGAAAGAGTCAAGTCAATCTAATGGTTGCTCGTCCGATGCCTTATGAGTTGGCCAAGGAGTTTGACAGGTTGAGTCTCGGATTTCTGAACAATTCTCGAGGAGTCACAGTTGAATTGGAACCTACCTTGGAGCGTGAAATCAAAGACGCGCAGAAGAATGATGAGAAGATCAGTGAGATTCGGCGATTGATTCTAGAAGGCAAAGGCAAAGATTTTCGAGAAGATGCTGAAGGCGTGATATGGTTCAAAGACCGCTTGTGTGTTCCCAATGTCCAGTCCATTCGGGAGTTGATTCTTAAGGAAGCTCATGAGACAGCCTATTCGATTCACCCTGGCAGTGAGAAGATGTATCAGGATCTGAAGAAGAAATTCTGGTGGTACGGAATGAAAAGGGAAATCGCAGAGCATGTGGCTATGTGCGATAGTTGTCGAAGAATTAAGGCAGAACACCAGAGACCAGCTGGATTGTTGCAACCGTTGCAGATCCCTCAGTGGAAATGGGATGAAATTGGTATGGATTTCATAGTCGGATTGCCTCGCACTCGAGCCGGCTACGATTCCATTTGGGTAGTAGTGGACCGCTTGACCAAGTCAGCCCACTTCATACCTGTCAAGACCAACTACAACAGTGCAGTATTGGCAGAGTTGTATATGTCTCGGATCGTTTGTCTTCATGGTGTGCCAAAGAAGATAGTGTCAGACCGAGGAACGCAGTTCACCTCTCATTTCTGGCAGCAGTTGCATGAAGCCTTGGGCACGCATCTGAATTTCAGTTCAGCTTATCATCCGCAGACAGATGGTCAGACCGAAAGGACCAATCAAATTCTTGAAGATATGTTGAGAGCCTGTGCGTTGCAAGATCAGTCCGGATGGGACAAGCGATTGCCTTATGCAGAGTTTTCCTATAACAACAGTTACCAGGCCAGTTTGAAGATGTCACCGTTTCAAGCGCTGTATGGAAGGAGTTGCAGAACTCCGTTGCAATGGGATCAGCCTGGAGAAAAGCAAGTGTTTGGGCCAGACATTTTGCTTGAAGCCGAAGAGAACATCAAGATGGTTCGAGAGAATCTGAAGATAGCGCAATCGAGGCAGCGAAGCTATGCAGACACAAGAAGAAGAGAGCTGAGTTTCGAAGTCGGAGACTTTGTCTATCTGAAGGTGTCACCGATCAGAGGAGTCAGAAGATTCGGAGTGAAAGGCAAGCTAGCACCCCGCTACATTGGTCCGTATCAGATTCTTGCAAGACGAGGAGAAGTAGCTTATCAGCTCAGTTTGCCAGGGAATTTGTCTACTGTGCATAATGTCTTTCATGTGTCTCAATTGAAGAAGTGTTTGCGTGTGCCAGAAGAGCAGTTGCCAGTGGAAGGTCTTGAGGTCCAGGAGGACTTGACCTACGTTGAGAAGCCAGCTCAGATCCTTGAGGTTGCAGATAGAGTCACCCGAAGGAAGACCGTCAGAATGTGCAAAGTCAGATGGAGTCACCACTCTGAGGAAGAAGCAACCTGGGAGCGTGAAGATGATCTGATGGCCAAGTACCCGGAGCTCTTTGCTAGCCAGCCCTGAATCTCGAGGGCGAGATTCTTTTAAGGGGGATAGGTTTGTAACGCCCCGAATTTTGCAGTTGAATTTTTTTTCTTTTCCTTACTTGCCAAAATTCGGGCGTTACCTTTTCCTTTTCTTTTTCCCCTCGCTAAACCTTGACCTTTTCCAAAGTTTAGCGGGATCCGGTTTGGAATTCCCGTACGTATAAAAACCCTAAATGCTTTATGTTGCTCGATGCACCATGCCGAACCTTGCATTTCTTTTGATTGCTTTGAAAGTGCAAATGCATTCATGTAGAAAGATCGGATTTTGAAAATGTGGAGAAGATCTTTTCTTTCTTTTTCTTCCTCCCTCTCTTTTTCTCTCCTCTTTTCCTCTCTCTCCCGCGCCGTGGGCCGACCCCGGCCGGCCCAGGCCCCTGTGCGCCCCCCCTTGGGCCCAATAGGCCCAACCGCCCCCCCCACCTCCCCTTTTTCCCCCAATTCTTTCTCCCTCCCTCTCATTTTCTCTCATTTTCTCTCCCTCTCCCTAAGCCGCCGCCCCTACCCCTGCCCTAAGCCGCCGCCGCCCCCTGCCCAACCGCCGCCCTCGGCCGCCCCTGCCGCCGGCCGCCCCTCGCCGTCGCGCCCCTCCCCGGTGAGCTCCCCCCTCCCCCTCTCCTCCCTCCCCCATCCCCTCTCCCCTTTCCCCATGGCCGGTTCGGCCGCCTCCCTGCCCGCCCGGTCCGGCCGCCCGCCGCCCAGCCCAGCCGCCGTGGCCGGCTCGGCCGCCCCGCCCCCCCCTGCCCCGCCGGTTCGGCCGCCCCACGGCCGGCTCGGCCGCCCCCTGCGCCGCCCCCTGCCCCGCCGGTTCGGCCGCCCCTGCGCTCCGCCGGTTCGGCCGCCCCGCCCTCGCCAGCTCGGCCGCCCCCTGCGCGCCCCGCCTAGGGCCGGTTCAACCGCCCTAGGGCCGGTTCAACCGCCCCCCCCCCCTTCTGTTTTTTTTTTATTTTTTTTTATTTTATTTTATTTACTTTCTGTGATCATAATTACTGTATTTTAAGTAGGCTAATCACTGTTCATGCTATGGAAAATAGGAAGTTTAATTTAAAATTCCGTTATGCTATTGATTCACGTAGTTAATTGTTTACCCTGTGCAATGTTGATCAACTAAAAGTGATTAGGTTTCCATTAGTATATATAAATATATATAACAGAATTATTTTGTTAAAAACCAATTGTGTCATTAGTGCATAAGATTTAACCCCCTGCGAGACCTTTCCCGTTTCTTTCTAACCATAACAAATGCGTTATCGAATGTCATACTTGATGCATATTCGCTTTATTTGTTATCTTGTATGGTGTACTGTTCTTTTGTATTAAATATGTGGATGTATGTATGTATGTTTGCGCTCGCATAGAGAACGATCCGGTCGAAGAGCCCGAGGAATTCGCAGGAGAAGCCCCTGAGCAGCAGTCGGTTGGTGGAGGCAAGTGTCCTTTGACCTATCTATGTCCTATTCATTCTTTAATTCACCTCCCGCATTACACCTTTATACCTAAGGATTGACTAGCTTTTGTTATCCATGTCCTTGTTTACCTATTTGGGTCGGATTATTACTACTTAGTCTGATGCTATTGCTCAACTCTAATCAATGAACATGATGTGATTATCTATGATACGCTGTTTTCCCGTTCTTCTTTATGATTATACTTGTGGTTTTCAAGGGGACTCGAGCGGTTTCTCGAGTGCCTCTCCGTAAGGACCTGTTCTATGGATGACCGCCCGGGAAAACAGTGCAACCATGAGGGTGGAATGGGGTGCCCTTAGCTGAATAATTAGAGGATCCGGGGTGTAGTTCACTTAGCCGTCGTGCCGTCAATGGGGCTCGGTGTATGCGGCTCGCTCTGCCAAGTTTGGGTTCGCCCCTTGGGGAGGAGTGCGGTGCATTTAGGAAACCTAACGGGTGGCTACAGCCCCGGGGAATCTTTGTAAAGGCTTCGTAGTGAATCCCTGGCCATTCACCTCGGGAGTGAATAAGGGTCTTGCAAGCCCGGGCCAGAGAGGGAATCACGGCTTGTGGGTAAAGTGCACAACCTCTGCAGAGTGTTATGAAACTGATATATCAGCCGTGCTCGCGGTTATGAGCGGCCAAGGGAGCTCCAGAGATTAGTGATACTTGATCAGAGATATTGTGGTACAGGTGGTTATGAGATTGATGGTTCCGGTTATGATTATGGTATTGGTAAGTGGTATTCTTTCCGTTTGGAAAGGATACAATGGGCTAATAACTTGGGTTAATGTTAAAACCTGGCTTTCTACTAGTAAATAATAACCTGACCAACTAAAAGCAACTGCTTGACTTATCCCCACATAAAGCTAGTCCACTACAGCCAAACAGGATACTTGCTGAGTATGTTGATGTGTACTCACCCTTGCTCTACACACCAAACCCCCCCCAGGTTGTCAGCATTGCAACCACTGCTCAGGCGAAGATGAAGCTGTGGAAGGAGACTTCCAGGAGTTCCAAGATTACGACGAGTTCTAGGTGTGGGTTAGCGGCAACCCCCAGTCGGCTGCCTGTGAAGGCCGCGTTATCTACGTTTCTTTTCCGCACTTTGATTTATTGTAAGAACTATATGGACGTCTCAGACGTATGATGTAATCGACTATTATTTCCCTTATTAATACTATTTTGAGCACTGTGTGATGATGTCCATATTATGTAACTGCTGTGTACGTGAATAACTGATCCTGGCACGTACATGGTTCGCATTCGGTTTGCCTTCTAAAAACCGGGTGTGACATATACCAATTGAAAATCAACATACCAATTTGAAATTAAACATACCAATTTAAAAAATTTCAAAAAGTGGTGGTGCGGTCCTTTTGCTTTGGGCTTAATATTTCTCCCCCTTTGGCATTAATCGCCAAAAACGGAGACTTTGTGAGCCATTTATACTTTCTCCCCATTGGTAAATGAAATATGAGTGAAAGATTATACCAAATTTGGACAGTGATGCGGAGTGACGGCGAAGGATAAACGATACCGTTAGAGTGGAGTGGAAGCCTTGTCTTCGCCGAAGACTCCATTTCCCTTTCAATCTACGACTTAGCATAGAAATACACTTGAAAACACATTAGTCGTAGCCACGAAAGAGATATGATCAAAGGTATACAAATGAGCTATGTGTGTAATGTTTCAATCAAAGTTTCGAGAATCAAGAATATTTAGCTCATTCCTAAGTTTGCTAAAGGTTTTATCATCTAATGGTTTGGTAAAGATATCGACTAATTGTTCTTTGGTGCTAACATAAGCAATCTCGATATCACCCCTTTGTTGGTGATCCCTCAAAAAGTGATACCGAATGTCTATGTGCTTAGTGCGGCTGTGTTCAACGGGATTATCCGCCATGCAGATAGCACTCTCATTGTCACATAGGAGAGGGACTTTGCTCAATTTGTAGCCATAGTCCCTAAGGTTTTGCCTCATCCAAAGTAATTGCACACAACAATGTCCTGCGGCAATATACTTGGCTTCGGCGGTAGAAAGAGCTATTGAGTTTTGTTTCTTTGAAGTCCAAGACACCAGGGATCTCCCTAGAAACTGACAAGTCCCTGATGTGCTCTTCCTATCAATTTTACACCCTGCCCAATTGGCATCTGAATATCCTATTAAATCAAAGGTGGATCCCTTGGGGTACCAAAGACCAAATTTAGGAGTGTAAACTAAATATCTCATGATTCTTTTCACGGCCCTAAGGTGAACTTCCTTAGGATCGGCTTGGAATCTTGCACACATGCATATAGAAAGCATACTATCTGGTCGAGATGCACATAAATAGAGTAAAGATCCTATCATCGACCGGTATACCTTTTGGTCTACGGATTTACCTCCCGTGTCGAGGTCGAGATGCCCATTAGTTCCCATGGGTGTCCTGATGGGCTTGGCATCCTTCATTCCAAACTTGTTGAGTATGTCTTGAATGTACTTTGTTTGGCTGATGAAGGTGCCATCTTGGAGTTGCTTGACTTGAAATCCTAGAAAATATTTCAACTTCCCCATCATAGACATCTCGAATTTCGGAATCATGATCCTACTAAACTCTTCACAAGTAGATTTGTTAGTAGACCCAAATATAATATCATCAACATAAATTTGGCATACAAACAAAACTTTTGAAATGGTTTTAGTAAAGAGAGTAGGATCGGCTTTACTGACTCTGAAGCCATTAGTGATAAGAAAATCTCTTAGGCATTCATACCATGCTGTTGGGGCTTGCTTGAGCCCATAAAGCGCCTTTGAGAGTTTATAAACATGGTTAGGGTACTCACTATCTTCAAAGCCGAGAGGTTGCTCAACATAGACCTATTCGCCCCATTTGATCACTTTTTTGGTCCTTCAGGATCTAATAGTTATGTATAATTTAGAGTCTCTTGTTTAATGGCCAGATATTTCTAATTAATCTAAGAATTTATGATATTTTTTAATTTTTTATCATGTCTGATGAGAATTAACATAAAGGCTCAATTGGGTCCTGAATTAATAATAGAGTGAAAATTAATCCAGAGGCTCTATTAGAACCTTCAATTAGTAATACCAAGATATATATAAGATAGTAGAGTATAGTTTAAATGTTGGCATTGTTCATTCTTTCTTTTGTTATTTAATTTATGCTTTCCACGGTGGTTAGTGGTTACTTCTGAAGGGTCCAAATAATGCATGAAGAGTTTGAGGACAAGAAGTCTGCCCTAAAAATAGCGATGCAAAGGCATGGTGTCCAAGCCATACATATAGCGCACTAATTTTATCAGCAGAACAATGGTATTTATAGGTCCTAGTGCCCAGGCAACAAGAGACACGAATAAAGCATCGATCACGACAAGATGGCGTGCACAAACAATGCGATGAGAGCCTTGTTCCTCCTGGTCCTCTTCTGCATCGTGCATGGTGAGAAGGAAGAGTCAAAGGGCATCGATGCGAAAGCGTCCGGGCCTGGTGGGTCCTTCGACATCACCAAGTTGGGCGCCTCCGGCAATGGCAAGACAGACAGCACGAAGGCTGTGCAGGAGGCATGGGCATCGGCGTGCGGCGGCACTGGGAAGCAGACAATCCTCATACCCAAGGGTGACTTCCTTGTCGGACAACTCAACTTCACAGGCCCTTGCAAGGGCGACGTGACCATCCAGGTGGATGGCAATCTGCTGGCGACCACGGACCTAAGCCAGTACAAGGACCATGGTAATTGGATCGAGATTCTACGTGTGGATAACCTGGTCATCACCGGCAAGGGAAACCTTGACGGGCAGGGCCCAGCCGTGTGGAGCAAGAACTCCTGCACCAAGAAGTACGACTGCAAGATCCTTCCCAACTCGCTGGTGATGGACTTCGTGAACAACGGGGAGGTGTCCGGGGTCACGCTGCTCAACTCCAAGTTCTTCCACATGAACATGTACCGGTGCAAGGACATGCTGATCAAGGACGTGACCGTGACGGCGCCCGGGGACAGCCCCAACACGGATGGCATCCACATGGGCGACTCATCCGGGATCACGATCACCAACACCGTCATTGGCGTCGGTGACGACTGCATCTCCATCGGCCCCGGGACCTCCAAGGTGAACATCACCGGCGTGACCTGCGGCCCTGGCCACGGCATCAGCATCGGCAGCCTAGGGCGGTACAAGGACGAGAAGGACGTCACGGACATCAACGTCAAGGATTGCACTCTTAAGAAGACGATGTTCGGCGTCCGCATCAAGGCGTACGAGGACGCCGCCTCCGTGCTCACCGTCTCCAAGATCCACTACGAGAATATCAAGATGGAGGACTCAGCCAACCCCATCTTCATCGACATGAAGTACTGCCCCAACAAGTTGTGTACTGCCAACGGCGCCTCCAAGGTCACCGTCAAGGATGTCACCTTCAAGAACATCACCGGCACCTCCTCCACCCCGGAGGCCGTTAGCCTGCTCTGCACTGCCAAGGTCCCATGCACCGGCGTCACCATGGATGACGTCAACGTCGAGTATAGCGGCACCAACAACAAGACCATGGCTATATGCACGAACGCCAAGGGCAGCACCAAGGGTTGCCTCAAGGAGCTTGCATGCTTCTAGACCCTCCATCGACTGACCCATCTCTCTAGTTATAATTTTTCTCTCGTCCTTGCATTGCCCATTAGATGCTATCCATTGGTAACGCACAACAGTAAAACGACAGACATCCGACAGCTATATTATGTTCGACGGTGTAACACCCTGAATTTGAGGGTATAAAATTTCTTCTCCAAATACCAACCAAATTCAGGGGTTACCTCTTGTCTCTCTCTCTCTTTTCCTTTTGATTAAAAGTAAGTGAATTAGGCGAGGGTTTAATTATTTATTTTGTCAAAACTTATGTGAGTCATGAAATGTTGCATCATGCTGAGCCTAAATTATTCTTTTGTTTGATGCACATGTTTGAATTGGTTTGAATTTGAAATTTGGTTTGAGTTTGATTTGAAAACCATAGAGAAATTAAAATAGAAAAGACATTAGAAATTTCAAAAAAAGAAAAGGAAAGCAGCTCAAACCTCCTCCCTCCTTGGCCTTTCGGCCCATCCAGCCCAATTAACCGCCCGCATCCGCTGACAAGCGGGCCCCACCTATCGGCGCCACGCTCGCTCGCCCTCTCCCTCTCTTCTCAGTGGGACCACCTCGTCAGCACCGCGCGTTCCCTCGCTGACTCGCGACCCCTATTGTCAGACCCATCCCCTCCCCTACAACTGTCGCGCCTGTGCCCATGGCGTGCCCCATGCGGTCAAAGCGTGCCCACGTCCCCACGACCTGCCCATGTCACCCGAGTGCTAGGTGAAGACCCCGAACACTCCCTCAGCTCACCCCTGCCTCACACTCGCTCTTTCCCTACCCTCGCACTCACCCAGCCGCAGCGCCGCCCCCCGCTGTTGCTTCACCTTTCTGCTGTCGCCGCTGGACTTCTGACAGCGCTTTGGCCATGGTGAGCTTTGCCTGAGCTTGGCGCACCGGGAAAACACGGTTGTTTCCCCTTTCCTTAAATCCTCTACCCGATCTGCGCTCTACCTCTCCCCTGCGCAGGTCGGAGCTCGCCGCCGTCGTGATTCTTCAATGTCCGGCCAACCAGAGCCCCATCGCGCCGTGCCAAGCTGCCCGAAGCACCGTATCTGGGTAAGTGACATTCTTGTGTCCCTCTTTTGCGCCAATTCTGCTATGCGTGGGGGATTTCGGCCGACGAAGTTGCCCCTCGCCGCGCCGCAGCATCTTCACGGCGTTCGACCACTACAACCCCTCCCTGAGCCCTAACTTAGGCCTAGAGCACCCCCACCCTCTCCCCGGAGCCTATGCCGACCACAGAGCGCCGGTTTAACCCTCACCGCGACAGGTATTGCTCGCCAGAGTAACCTTGGGTTCGCCCGAGGATCCCCCTCCACCGTCTGCCCATCTTAGTCCTATTCTCGGCACCCAGACCTTGCCATAGTGCTTGCCGAGTCCTCCCCAACCTCTCTGGCTACCCAGACCAACCCCCAGTGCCTTAGAAGCCCCGGTCTGCCTAACCTCCGGCGACTGCGCCGCCGTGTCCGCGGAGAGCACCACCCCTAGCTGACCAGAGGAGACTAAACCCCTCGTGCCGAATTCGAACCACCCAGTCTTGATCTGACGGCCTGAAGTCGTGGATAACAGTTCACGTTGTTTCTGGAACCAGAGCCATCAATCTACAATCCAGTGGCCAACGCGCCTCGTGTCCTCTTCAAACTGCTGACCCATGGGCCCTGTGTGTCAGTGCCTCAACCCACCCGAGCCCACCTGTCAAGAGCCTGCGCCCTCGCTCGTTATTCTAATCTGGACCTTTGGTCGGAGATCGGACGGCTAGCGCAACCCCATACCCCTTTGTGTGGCAGTTTTGCTAAAGAGACCCTCGCTTCTTAGAAATCAACCCGCTGTCCCTGGTTTTCACGCGTAGGCCTCTGTAATCTTACGGATTGAACCCTAGACTTCTATTTATTCACAAATTTAGGCCTAATTTTGTATTTTAAACTTCAAAACTTGTTTATTTCATATCTTTTGCATATGAACTTCAAATTGAGTGATTCAAATTGCAAAATGTTCATAGGATTATTCTTTGTCCAAATAAATTATGATCATTCACTGTCTGTACATGTTAATTTTATGCCTAGACTATAGGTTAGTATATGTAATAGTTTGTTTACTAAATAAGAAAATAAAAAGGAAAACCCTAATGGTAATTAGATTTTAACCTTGTGAGATTAATAATATGTAATGTATGAATTTATCCCTGGTATAATTTTGTGTCTCACTAAAATTAGTGGAATTAAAATTATGCAATCCATGGAGATAGATAATATTTAGGGAATCACAAACCACTAGTGTGCCAGTTCACTCTAGCACCTAAGTTGACCTTTTGTGTTTACATTGCTCTGTCAAACTTGTGTCCACTTGGTTTTATATGTTTGGTGTATTTTTCATTTGTCTTTATCCAATTGCATTGAATGCATGATCGCTTTGTGTCGGCGTTTCGAGACAGGGGGGTCCCTAAGCCGACGAGTGAGTGTGCTGCGTGCTACAGCCCAGATGGGTCGAGCGCGTGGGCGAGCGCGAAGGGGGGAGAGGCGAGGTGGCCGGAGTCGAGCGTGAGAGAGGTGGAAGTCCCGCGGCCTTCGTGTTCGTCCCGCGCCCAGGTCGGGTGCGCTTGCAGTAGGGGGGTTACAAGCGTCCACGCGGGTGAGGGAAGCGAGCGGCCCAAGAGAGCGCCTGTCCCGTCCTCGGTCCCGCGCGGCCAACCCTTTCTAAGAAGGCCCTGGTCCTCCCTTTTATAGTCGTAAGGAGAGGATCCAGGTGTACAATGGGGGGTGTAGCAGAGTGTTACGTGTCTAGCGGAGGGAGAGCTAGCGCCCTAGGTACATGCCAATGTGGCAGCCGGAGAGATCTGGGCACCCTGCTGGCGTGATGTCGTGGCTGTCGGAGGTGCGGCGGAGCCTGGCGGAGGGACAGCTGTTGGAGCGGTCGAGTCCCTGCTGACGTCGTCCTGCTTCCGTAAGAGAGCTGGGGGCCGCCGTCGTCGTAGAGCTTGTGGAGCGCCATCATTGCCCCTCCGGCGGAGCTGGCCGGATGGGACGCCGGTCTTGTTCTCCGTGACCCGAGTCGATTCGGGGTAGGATGATGATGGCGCTTCCTGTTGACGTGGCGGTCTGTGCCCTAGGCAGGGCGACGTGGGGGTTCCTCCGAAGCCGAGGTTGAGTCTACCTTCCGTTGCCGTGGCCGAGCCCGAGCCATGGGGTCGGGCGAGGCGGAAGTCGTTCGGCCGAGGCCAGGGCGGAGTCCGAGCCCTGGGGTCGGGCGAGGCGGAGTTTCGTCGTCTTCCGGGTCTTAGCCCGAGTCCGAGCCCTGGGGTCGGGCGGAGCGGAGTTTCGTCGTCTTCCGGGTCTTAGCCTGAGTCCGAGCCCTGGGGTCGGGCGGAGCGGAGTTTCGTCGTCTTCCGGGTCTTAGCCCGAGTCCGAGCCCTGGGGTCGGGCGGAGCGGAGTTCGCCGTCTTCCGGGTCTTAGCCCGAGTCCGAGCCCTGGGGTCGGGCGGAGCGGAGTTCGCCGTCTTCCGGGTCTTAGCCCGAGTCCGAGCCCTGGGGTCGGGCGGAGCGGAGTTCGCCGTCTTCCGGGTCTTAGCCCGAGTCCGAGCCCTGGGGTCGGGCGGAGCGGAGTTCGCCGTCTTCCGGGTCTTAGCCCGAGTCCGAGCCCTGGGGTCGGGCGGAGCGGAGTTCGCCGTCTTCCGGGTCTTAGCCCGAGTCCGAGCCCTGGGGTCGGGCGGGGCGGAGTTCGCCGTGGTGCCTTTGGCAAGGCCTGACTACCTGTCAGACTCACTCTGTCGAGTGGCACTGCAGTCGGAGTGGCGCAGGCGGCGCTGTCCTTCTGTCAGACTGGCCAGTGGAGCGGTGGAGTGACGGCGGTCACTTCGGCTCTGCCGGGGGCGCGTGTCAGGATGAAGGTGTCAGGCCACCTTTGCGTTAAATGCCCCTGCAATTTGGTCAGTCGGTGTGGCGATTTAGTCAAGGTTGCTTCTGAGCGAAGCCAAGGCCTCGGGCGAGCCGGTGATGTGTCCGCCATAAAAAGGGGGCCTCGGGCGAGACGGAAGTCTCTCGAGGTCGGCTGCCCTTGGCCGAGGCTAGGCTCGGGTGAAGCGTGATCGAGTCACTCGTGTAGACTGATCCCTGACTTAATCGTACCCATCAGGCCTTTGCAGCTTTATGCTGATGGGGGTTACCAGCTGAGAATTAGGCGTCTTGAGGGTACCCCTAATTATGGTCCCCGACAGTAGCCCCTGAGCCTCGAAGGGAGTGTTAGCACTCGCTTGGAGGCTTTTGTCGCACTTTTTTGCAAGGGGACCAGCCTTTCTCGGTTGCATTTCGTTCCGGTGGGTGCGCGCGAGCGCACCCGCCGGGTGTAGCCCCCGAGGCCTCGGAGGAGTGGTTACACTCCTTCGAGGTCTTAATACCTCGCGCAATGCTTTGGCTGGTCTGGTCGTTCCCTCATGCGAACTGGCCGTAGCCCGGGTGCACGGTCGGGGTCCAAGCTCTCGGGCTGGTATGTTGACGCTGTCGACGATTTGGCCGGAGCCGGTTTTTGCGAGAGCAGCCCCCGAGCCTCTTTACAGGGCGAGAGGGCGATCAGGGACAGACTCGACTTTTTACATACGCCCCTACGTCGCCTTTCCGCAAGGAGGAGGGGGGAGTGCGCCATGTTACCCTCGATGGGCACCGAACATGGTGTCTCCGGTGAGCTGCAAGCGGGTAATCCGAGTGGACGTCCGTGCCCCGTTCGTTGGGGGTCGGCTAGGGGCCCAGAGGCACGCCCAAAAGTACCTGCGGGTGATTTGCCGGACCCGGTCCCCTGGCGACGGGGTCCGAGGGCTCGATGCCTCCCTCCGATGGGATTCCGTTACAAGATCGTTCCCGCTGGTCTCGGAAATGTCCTAGGGTACCTCGGGAGCGCAGCCCGAGCCTTGGTTATGTATCGAACGTACCCCTGGTCATCCCTCGCTCGGTGTCTGAGGCGACTGTGAACCCTTCGGGGGCCAGCCTTCGAACCCCTGATCAGTAATGGGCGCGGAGCCCGAGTAGCCTGAGGCGGCCATGGAACCCTTCGGGGGGCTGGCCTTCGAACCCCTGACCAGTAGTGGGTGTCGGGCCCACGCGATCTGAGGCGGCTGTTGAACCCTTCGGAGGGCCAGCCTTCGAACCCCTGATCAGTAGTGGGGGGCTCGGAGCCCGGTTCCTTCGCGGAGAAGGATCCCTTTCGGGGTATCCCCCTTTCCAGGTCCCTGTTGCAAGAGATAGAGAAAGAGGAAAACGGAAAAGGATACGAAATCGGACGACGTGGCGTACCTTTTCTGACGCGGTTATTACGGCGAAGGTGAAGCGTCGCGCGCTCCTCCCGTCAGAGGCGCCGCCTGTCCCGCCGCGGAGTTAATGCGATGGGGCGAGTGGTTGGCGGGGCGGCCGTTGCGCGCGTGCGATCCGTTCGAGGAACGGGTCACGGGTGCACCGTCTCCACGCCGTGAGAGGAGGCTCTCTTGCTGTCCTAGGATGGGACGTGAGCCTGGCTGACGACGTGACCGCTGCGCCCGCCCGCCTGCCACCGCTATTACTGCCGGCCCACTTTCGGTCGCTTTGACCGACGCGCCAGGCTGGCGCTGATGGGTCGCCTCGAGTCGCGGCATTGGCTCCGCAACCGAAGAGGCGCGATGGTGGCACAAGTGGCGGTGCGGTTGCTTGCATGCAGCAACTGGCGCGCCGGTTGCTCGACGCGCGGGCCTGGGTTCCCAAGCTGGCGTGTCAGAAGTTGGAGAAGCGCGCCCATTTGGCGCGGTTGCATGCCGCCTGCATGGCTGCCCGCCCCTTCTGCCCGTTGGTCTAGGCGAAAATGGGGGGTCGCTTGTAACCGCTGGACGGTCGTGCGACCACGCGCGGCGGTTTGGCTTCTTCTGCCCTGAGCCGGCTTGCATGACATGCGGGACCCAGCCCCCGAGTCGCAGGGGAGGGCCTTGGAGCATGTTGGAGAAGACTCAGCCCGTGGCGCCTGGGGGCACACGTAGGGAGAGTTGCCTTTAAAAGGAGGGAGACTCCTTTCGGAAGGCAACCATGTCTTCTTCCTCCCTTAAGCGTCGCGTCTTCCCATCTTCCAAGCCCCCGGATGGGGGGTATCCGCCGCCTTTCCGCCTCCTCGTTGGAGGAACGCAACTCCATGGGAGTTGGTACCTCTCAGCCATCGTTCGGCTTCAAGGATTTTCATCACGCAGCCTGGCCACGCTCCGCCACCGGTGGCCACCCAAGATGGTGACCTCTAGTTCGACGGTGGGGAAAGCGGGCCAGGCCGCGGCCTCTACTCCTCCCTCGGCCTCAAGGATTTTCGTCATCCAGGCCAAGATGGAAGATGAGGCGAGTCGGGGGGCCGCCCCCGCGTGGGTCGGCTGCCCTTTTCTTCCCCCCGCGCCCGAGGGTGAAGGGCGTCCTTGAGCCCCACGGAGACTTCCTCCAGCCATGCCGGGATATGTAGGGCGCTAGTGGCCCTGGATCTCCGTCTCCCTGCCTGAATGGCTGGTTCTCGTCCTCAGCGGGGGGGAGTCCTCCTGCCGTGACACCTGCCCCAAAGCTGCTGCCTAAGCCGCTTCGCTGTCTAGGGCAGGGGTGGTTGTCGTCGCGGTTGGAACGGGCGGCAGCGAGCCGCTCATCGTTCTTCAGTTACTCCGCAGGCCTTCCCCCTCGGAGGGGGGTTGTTCGTACCTGCGGAGGTGGGAACCGGAGTTCCGTTGGTAGTGGCATCTCGAATGCCAGTGTTTTGTGTTCATTGTGGCTGTCGGGGCCTGAACATGTATGTAATTTCGGCACGGAGCCGTGTTTTTTCCTCATTTTCGAGCACTAAGTCTCGCCTGTTGATTATCTGAACCGCTTTACCAAGCATGAGTCGCCCCGTGTCAAGGTGACGGGTGAGGTATCCGTATCCCGGAGGCGTAGGAATCCCTCGGCCCGTTCGGCCTTGTTGTCTGGGGTTCCTCTAGCTTAGTTAAAGAGACCCCTCGGCCGCCCTTCGGTGGACCGAGGCCAGGGGTAGCGATATCAGTATGAACAGAGGCGGAGTTGGCTCGAGAATGGGAACCTGGTCGGCCGGAGCCTAGCCGTGTTGTCCGTCAGCGGAGCCGACGCCGAAGTCGATCAGTCGAGGCCTCGGGTCGGGCTGGCGCCCTTGGAAGCCGGTTGACCGAGGCCCCAGGGGTAACCGGTCGAGCCGCCTGCTCGGGCCGGATTCCCGGAGGAGCCCCTGGGCCGCGTCGCCGCCCGAGGCTGGGTCGGGCTTTGCTGGAGACGTCGTCGATGCCGAGGGTGCTACGGCTCCCTTCAGCGTGAAGACCCGAGCCTGCAGGATCAGATCATCTTGTAGCGTGTGCTTTCTGCGGCCGCCGAGGCCAGAAAAAACACACCCTCGCCACGCTTGCGAAGCTGCGCCTTTTTCCCTCTTGTTTCGAGCATCTGGACTCTGTCGGTAATAGGGATGTTTGTGTGAGCGAGAGTTGCTTTTCGTGGAAGGGACGAGTGAGGTATCCGTATCCCAGAGGCGTGGGAATCCCTCGGCTCGGTCGGCCTTGCCGCTTACGCGTACTTTCATCCGTCCATGAGGCCCTGTCCCCGACTTAGTCGAGAAAGCTTGAAGGACTGCTTCGGCAGGAGAGCTTCCGAGCGTGAAGACTTGTTTGGTCCACGGAGTCGCTTTATCCGAGCGCAAGTTACTTATCGCAGAAGGTGATGAGTGAGGTATCCGTATCCCGGAGGCGTAGGAGTCCCTCGGCTCGGTCAGCCTTGGCTGCTTACGTGTACTCCGTCGTTTCCAGGATCCGCTTTCCGAAGTAGTCAAGAAGCACGAAAGAAATCCTGCCAAAAAGAGATCCTTTTTCGAGGAAAAATTCGACGCAGAGGGGGTCTCCCCCTTTTAGCCCCCGAGGGAGGGTCGGGCTTTGCCGAGGCTAGGCCGACCCTTCCTTGACGACTAAACTTTGCGTAGGCGCGAGGTATATGAACAACTTGAAAACATCTTAAGGGTAGAAGCGACGTAGCTGTTTGATGTTCCAAGCGTTGCCGTAGATTTCGCCTTGATTGTTGGCCAGCTTGTATGTTCCGGGCTTCAGAACTTTGGCGATTACGAATGGCCCTTCCCAGGGGGCGTGAGCTTGTGCCTCCCTCGGGCGTCTTGCCGCAGCCGAAGCACCAGATCGCCCACCTGGAGTTCTCGGGACCGGACCCCTCGGGCGTGGTAGCGTCGCAGGGACTGTTGATACCGCGCCGAGTGTAGTAAGGCCCTGTCCCGAGCTTCCTCCAGCTGGTCCAGCGATTCCTCTCGGCTAGCTTGGTTGCTTTGTTCGGTGTAGGCCCTCGCCCTCGGGGAGCCGTATTCCAGGTCAGTGGGCAAGATAGCTTCAGCCCCGTAGACCAGGAAAAACGGCGTGAAGCCCGTGGCACGACTCGGCGTCGTCCTTAGGCTCCAGACCACCGAGGGGAGTTCCTTCATCCATCGCTTGCCGAATTTGTTGAGGTCGTTGTAGATCCGAGGCTTGAGCCCTTGTAGAATCATGCCGTTGGCACGCTCTACTTGCCCATTCGACATGGGATGAGCCACGGCGGCCCAGTCCACCCGGATATGGTGATCCTCGCAAAAATCCAAGAATTTTTTGCCGGTGAACTGGGTGCCGTTGTCGGTGATGATGGAGTTCGGGACCCTGAAGCGACGGATGATGTTGGTGAAGAACGCCACCGCCTGCTCGGACCTGATGCTGTTCAGAGGTTGGACCTCGATCCACTTGGAGAATTTGTCGATGGCGACCAGCAGGTGCGTGTAGCCCCCGGGCGCCTTCTGCAAGGGACCGACGAGGTCCAGACCCCATACAGCGAAGGGCCAAGTGACGGGTATTGTTTGCAGAGCCTGAGCGGGCAGGTGTGTCCGCTTCGCATAGAATTGGCACCCTTCGCAGGTGCAGACAATTCTAGTGGCGTCGGCCACCGCCGTTGGCCAGTAGAAGCCTTGCCGGAAAGCATTTCCGACAAGGGCTCGGGGTGCTGCGTGGTGGCCGCAAGCCCCCGAGTGTATTTCTTGCAGCAGTTCCCGACCTTCGGCGATGGAGATGCATCGCTGGAGGATGCCCGAGGGGCTGCGATGGTAGAGCTCCTCTTCGTCGCCCAGCAAGACGAATGACTTGGCGCGTCGCGCTACCCGCCGAGCCTCGACTTGGTCGAGGGGTAGCTCCCCTCGGCGGAGATATTGCAGGTACGGGGCCTGCCAATCTTGGTCTGGCGTGGCCCCGCTCTGCCCTTCCTCGACGTTCAGTGCCCCGCTCTCGGGGGCCGAGGGTACCTCGGGCTCTGCCAAGGGTACCTCAGGCCGTGCCGAGGGTACCTCGGGCTGGGCCGAGGGTACCTCGGGCTCGGGCGCGTCGTCGAGCTTGACGGAGGGTTGATGCAGATCCCGGGAGAAGACGTCCGGGGGGACTGTCGTTCGCCCCGAGGCTATCTTAGCCAGCTCGTCTGCGGTTTCGTTGTAGCGCCGAGCGATGTGGTTGAGCTCGAGCCCGAAGAACTTGTCTTCCAGGCGCCGAACCTCGTCGCAGTAGGCCTCCATCTTCGGGTCGCGGCAGTGGGAGTTCTTCATGACTTGGTGATCTTCGTTCTTGTCGTCGTCGCGGGCCCTGCCACCCTCGGCGGGTGGCCCGGCCCTGTGGAAGTGACGCCGAAGCATAACGCACTCCTCGAGGGTGTGCTTGACGGGCCCCTGATGGTAGGGGCACGGCTCCTTGAGCATCTTGTCGAAGAGGTTTGCACCTCCGGGGGGCTTCCGAGGGTTCTTATACTCGGCGGCGGCGACAAGGTCCGCGTCAGCGTCGTCGCGTTTCGATTGCGACTTCTTCTTGCCTTTCTTCTTGGCGCCGCGCGGAGCAGACGCCTTGGGAGCTTTTTCCGATGGGCGGCCCTGGGGCTGCTTGTCCTTTCGGAAGATAGCCTCGACCGCCTCCTGGCCAGAGGCGAACTTGGTGGCGATGTCCATCAGCTCGCTCGCCCTGGTGGGGGTTTTGCGACCCAGCTTGCTCACCAGGTCGCGGCAAGTGGTGCCGGCGAGGAACGCGCCGATGACATCCGAGTCGGTGATGTTGGGCAGCTCGGTGCGCTGCTTCGAGAATCGCCGGATGTAGTCCCGGAGCGACTCCCCCGGCTGTTGCCGGCAGCTTCGAAGGTCCCAAGAATTCCCGGGGCGCACGTATGTGCCCTGGAAATTGCCAGCGAAGGCTTGGACCAAGTTGTCCCAGTTGGAGATCTGCCCCGGAGGCAGGTGCTCCAACCAGGCGCGAGCAGTGTCGGAGAGGAACAGGGGGAGGTTACGGATGATGAGGTTGTCGTCGTCCGTTCCACCCAGTTGGCAGGCAAGGCGGTAGTCCGCGAGCCACAGTTCCGGTCTCGTTTCCCCCGAGTACTTCGTGATAGTAGTCGGGGGTCGGAACCGGGTCGGGAATGGCGCCCGTCGGATGGCCCGACTGAAGGCCTGCGGACCGGGTGGTTCGGGCGAGGGACTCCGATCCTCCCCGCTGTCGTAGCGCCCCCCACGCCTGGGGTGGTAGCCTCGGCGCACCCTTTCGTCGAGGTGAGCCCGACGGTCGCGTCGATGGTGCTCGTTGCCGAGGTGGCCCGGGGCCGCAGGCGCGGTGTTGCGCGTGCGCCCGGTGTAGACCGAGGCTTCCCGCATGAATCGGGAAGTCGCGGCATGAGGTTCCGAGGGATAACCTTTCCTTCGGGAGGCAGTGCTCTCGGCCCGCCGGGCCGCAGCGCCTTCTAGGAGATTCTTGAGTTCTCCCTGGATTCGCCGACCCTCGGTGGTTGACGGCTCCGGCATCGCGCGGATGAGCATTGCTGCGGTTGCCAGGTTCTGACCAACCCCGCTGGATGCGGGCGGCGGCCTGATCCTGACATCGTTGGCAACGCGGTGCTGGAGACCTTGGGGCAGGTGACGTATTTCTCCGGCCAGGGGTTGGCCCACCCATGCTTGTCCGACGTCCCGACGGATCGGCTCAAGCGCTCCTGTTCCCTCGTTGAGCCTGGCCTGCGCCTCGCGGACTTGCTCGAGTTGTGGGTCGTAACCCCCCGCCGGAGCGGGGACCACAGCTAGCTCCCGTGGGATGTCGGCGCGAGGCACCGGCCTAGGGAGATCACCGTCCTCCGGCATGCCAAGATGGTTGCCTTCGGAGGGATCCCCTAGCTCGATGTGGAAACATTCGCGGCTTGGGCCGCAGCTCTCGTCGCCAAGGCTGCGGCTTCCATCGGAACAGTCGGATAGGCAGTAGTCACATGCGGTCATGAAGTCCCGCACGGCACTGGGGTTGCCAAGTCCGGAGAAATCCCAAGCGATGCTGGGATCGTCATCTTCCTCGGACCCAGAGGGCCCGTAGGTCGAGACGTCCGTCAGTCGGTCCCAAGGCGACCGCATACGGAACCTCAGTGGGGTTGCACTCGCCTCAATGAGAGCGCCCGCCAAAACGAGGTCGTTTGGCGGGTTGAGGCTGAGTCGAAATGACGCAAGATGGGAGTTAGTCGGTACCTTTTTGTCGACGAGGAGCGACGTAGTCACATCGGGGACTGGTTGCACCGTCAACTCTGGTTCGAGGGTGACGTCCTGCAGGCTTTCCGCGAGCGCGCCGGCGTCGTCTTCTTGCTCGGGGTCAGCGTGCCGCGGGGGGACGGCGCTTGCCTCCGTCTTGAACGCGAGGTCGACGTCCGGCGTGCCTTCCGTCGGGGCGTCGGGGGCGTCGATTCGCTCGACGGCCGACGAAGCGCGGCCTCCCACCTGGCCTTGACGGCCCCGCCTCCTCCTCCGTTGGCGGGGGAGAGAACGGAGCGAGCCCGAATGTTGCCCTTCCACCACGCGGGGAAGACGTCGTCGATTCCGCCGCCGGCGGGCGGGTTGTCGGCCGCCATTGTCGTAGTCGCGCGGCGGTGGAAGAAGTATCATGTCGTAGCTGCCGTCAAAGGACATGAACTCAAGAGTCCCGAAACGAAGCACCGTCCCGGGCCGGAGAGGTTGCTGGAGACTGCCCATCTGGAGCTTGACGGGGAGCTGTTCGTCAGCACGCAGCAGGCCCCTACCTGGCGCGCCAACTGTCGGCGTTTCGAGACAGGGGGGTCCCTAAGCCGACGAGTGAGTGTGCTGCGTGCCCCAGCCCAGATGGGTCGAGCGCGTGGGCGAGCGCGAAGGGGGGAGAGGCGAGGTGGCCGGAGTCGAGCGTGAGAGAGGTGGAAGTCCCGCGGCCTTCGTGTTCGTCCCGCGCCCAGGTCGGGTGCGCTTGCAGTAGGGGGGTTACAAGCGTCCACGCGGGTGAGGGAAGCGAGCGGCCCAAGAGAGCGCATGTCCCGTCCTCGGTCCCGCGCGGCCAACCCTTTCTAAGAAGGCCCTGGTCCTCCCTTTTATAGTCGTAAGGAGAGGATCCAGGTGTACAATGGGGGGTGTAGCAGAGTGCTACGTGTCTAGCGGAGGGAGAGCTAGCGCCCTAGGTACATGCCAATGTGGCAGCCGGAGAGATCTGGGCACCCTACTGGCGTGATGTCGTGGCTGTCGGAGGTGTGGCGGAGCCTGGCGGAGGGACAACTGTTGGAGCGGTCGAGTCCCTGCTGACGTCGTCCTGCTTCCGTAAGAGAGCTGGGGGCCGCCGTTGTCGTAGAGCTTGTGGAGCGCCATCATTGCCCCTCCGGCGGAGCTGGCCGGATGGGACGCCGGTCTTGTTCTCCGTGACCCGAGTCGATTCGGGGTAGGATGATGATGGCGCTTCTGGTTGACGTGGCGGTCTGTGCCCTAGGCAGGGCGACGTGGGGGTTCCTCCGAAGCCGAGGTTGAGTCTGCCTTCCGTTGTCGTGGCCGAGCCCGAGCCATGGGGTCGGGCGAGGCAGAAGTCGTTCGGCCGAGGCCAGGGCGGAGTCCGAGCCCTGGGGTCGGGCGAGGCGGAGTTTCGTCGTCTTCCGGGTCTTAGCCCGAGTCCGAGCCCTGGGGTCGGGCGGAGCGGAGTTTCGTCGTCTTCCGGGTCTTAGCCCGAGTCCGAGCCCTGGGGTCGGGCGGAGCGGAGTTTCGTCGTCTTCCGGGTCTTAGCCCGAGTCCGAGCCCTGGTGTCGGGCGGAGCGGAGTTCGCCGTCTTCCGGGTCTTAGCCCGAGTCCGAGCCCTGGGGTCGGGCGGAGCAGAGTTCGCCGTCTTCCGGGTCTTAGCCCGAGTCCGAGCCCTGGGGTCGGGCGGAGCGGAGTTCGCCGTCTTCCGGGTCTTAGCCCGAGTCCGAGCCCTGGGGTCGGGCGGAGCGGAGTTCGCCGTCTTCCGGGTCTTAGCCCGAGTCCGAGCCCTGGGGTCGGGCGGAGCGGAGTTCGCCGTCTTCCGAGTCTTAGCCCGAGTCCGAGCCCTGGGGTCGGGCGGGGCGGAGTTCGCCGTGGTGCCTTTGGCAAGGCCTGACTGCCTGTCAGACTCACTCTGTCGAGTGGCACTGCAGTCGGAGTGGCGCAGGCGGCGCTGTCCTTCTGTCAGACTGGCCAGTGGAGCGGTGGAGTGACGGCGGTCACTTCGGCTCTGCCGGGGGCGCGTGTCAGGATGAAGGTGTCAGGCCACCTTTGCGTTAAATGCCCCTGCAATTTGGTCAGTCGGTGTGGCGATTTAGTCAAGGTTGCTTCTGAGCGAAGCCAAGGCCTCGGGCGAGCCGGTGATGTGTCCGCCATAAAAAGGGGGCCTCGGGCGAGACGGAAGTCTCTCGAGGTCGGCTGCCCTTGGCCGAGGCTAGGCTCGGGTGAAGCGTGATCGAGTCACTCGTGTAGACTGATCCCTGACTTAATCGTACCCATCAGGCCTTTGCAGCTTTATGCTGATGGGGTTTACCAGCTGAGAATTAGGCGTCTTGAGGGTACCCCTAATTATGGTCCCCGACACTTTGTTTAGACAATGAGCAGCCTGTGGTTCCTTAGTGTGTTGCTGAAGATCTTCCTGAGCAACAACCTGGTGAAGGCAAGAGTCCTCTGACCTACTATGTCCTACTTACTTTATAGTTAACCGTCTCGCTTTACATTATTTAAACCTAAGGATTAACTAGTCTGTATTTACCTTATCCTTGTTTACCTTTTTGGGTTTCTAAGCTTTATGCTATTGCTTTAACTTAATCAATGAACATGATGTGAATCTTTATGATACAATGATGTTATCTCGATGATGATCTTGTGATACTTTAGGGGACTCAGGCTGTTTCCTGAGTACCTCTCCGTAAGGACCTGTTCATTGAGTGACCACCTGGGATAACAGTACAACCATGAGTGTGGAATGGGACACCCTTAGCTGATTAATTAGAGGAACTTGAGGTGTAGTTGGCTTCGCCGTAGGGCGTCTATGGGGTCCAGGCACAACACTTGCTCTGTCGAGCTGGTTGCCGAGGTTCTTTCGATTTGGTTTTGTTAGTCACCCTTCCTGTGGGGAGAATTATTGTGTTTATCAAACTAGAGAAACCTAACGGGCGGCTATGACCTCTGGGGAATCTTTGTAAAGGCTACGTAGTGTATCCCTAGCCATTCACCTTGGTTGTGAAGATCGAGTTTGTACAACCTAGGCTGGAAAGGGATCACGACTCGTGGGTAAAGTGTGCAACCTCTGCAGAGTTTTAGAAACTGGTATATCAGCCGTGCTCACGGTTAAGAGCAGTCTTGGGATCCTTTTGATTAGAAGAACTTAGGATACTTTTATGATTATGGTTAATGATGATAAATATAACTTTGATCTCTGGTATTTCCTCTTGGAGGGAGTACTTTTAGGTAATAACTGGGTTTATTGCTAAAACATGGCTTTACTACTAGGTAATAAATATCTGACCAACTAAAAGCAATTGCTTAACCTTAACTCCACATACAGCTAGTCCACATTAGCCAAACGGGACATTTACTGAGAACGTTGATGTGTACTCACCCTTGCTTTAAAAACCACCGCACCCAAGGTTATCGCCAATATATTCAATGCTCAAGAGGAGATGCAGGCAACATGGAGGACTTTGAGGAGTTCCAGGACTACGATGAGTTCGAGTTATGTTAGTGGTGAACCCCCAGTCAGCTGCCTGTGAAGGCTTTATCAGATACGCTCGCTTTTTCGCACTTTGATAATAGTAATGACAATGTTATGTTAATGACTCTGTGGATGTCTTGGACATCTTGATGTAATAAAGTACTATTTCCACTATTTACTTTGAGCAATGTGTGATGATGTCCAATTATGTAATCGCTATGTACGTGAGTTTCTGATCCTGGCATGTATATGGTTCGCATTCTGTTTACCTTCCAAAACTGGGTGACAAACGACCTCCTAGGCGGCCATCGAATAGAACGTTATACCTGACGGCCAAAGGCAGCCATCGGACATAAGATCCTACGTTCGACGGCTGTTAGACGGATCGTTCGAAAGCGTCCAGGCCTGGTGGGTCCTTCGACATCACCAAGTTGGGCGCCTCCGGCAATGGCAAGACAGACAGCACGAAGGCTGTGCAGGAGGCATGGGCATCAGCATGCGGCGACACCGGGAAGCAAACAATCCTCATACCCAAGGGCGACTTCCTTGTCGGACAACTCAACTTCACAGGCCCGTGCAAGGGCGACGTGACCATCCATGTGGATGGCAATCTACTGGCGACCATGGACCTAAGCCAGTACAAGGAACATGGTAATTGGATCGAGATTCTACGCGTGGATAACCTGGTCATCACCGGCAAGGGAAACCTTGACGGATTGGGCCCAGCCGTTTGGAGCAAGAACTCCTGCGCCAAGAAGTACGACTGCAAGATCCTTCCCAACTCACTGGTGATGGACTTCGTGAACAACGGGGAGGTGTCCGGGGTCACTCTGCTCAACTCCAAGTTCTTCCACATGAAAGCACTTACTTCTAGGGGAAGGGTCAAGGCAGAGGCAGAAGGTCTAATTCCAGACTAAAATAATAATAGTTTGCTCGAGAAATGTACCAGTGCAAGGACATGCTGATCAAGGACGTGACCGTGACGGCGCTTGGGGACAGCCCCAACACGGATGGCATCCACATGGGCGACTCATCCGGGATCACCATCACCAACACCGTCATCAGCGTCAGCGACGATTGCATCTCCTTCAGCCCCGGGACCTCCAAGGTGAACATCACCGGCGTGACCTACGGCTCCGGCCACGGCATCAGCATCGGCAGCCTAGGGCGGTACAAGGATGAGAAGGACGACACAAACATCAACGTCAAGGATTGCACTCTTAAGAAGACGACCTTCGGCGTCCGCATCAAGGCGTACGAGGACGCCGCTTCCGTGCTCACCGTCTCCAAGATCCATTATGAGAATATCAAGATGGAGGACTCAGCCAACCCCATCTTCATTGACATGAAGTACTGCCCCAACAAGTTATGTACTGCCAACGACGCCTCCAAGGTCACCGTCAAGGACGTCACCTTCAAGAACATCACCGGCACCTCCTCCACCCCGGAGGCCGTCAGCCTGCTCTGCTCTGCCAAGATCCCATGCACCGGCGTAACCATGGACGACATCAACGTCGAGTATAGCGGCACCAACAACAAGACCATGGCTATATGCACGAACGCCAAGGGCAGCACCAAGGGTTGCCTCAAGGAGCTTGCATGCTTCTAGACCCTCCGTCGACTGACCCATCTCTCTAGTTATAATTTTTCTCTCATCCTTGCATTGCCCATTAGTTGCTATCCATTGGTAACGCACAACAGTAAAACGATAGACATCCGACAGCTATATTATGTTCGACGGTGTAACACCCTGAATTTGAGGGTATAAAATTTCTTCTCTAAATGCCAACCAAATTCAGGTGTTACCTTTTGTCTCTCTCTCTCTTTTACTTTTGATTAAAAGTAAGTGAATTAGGCGAGGGTTTAATTATTTATTTTGTCAAAACTTATGTGAGTCATGAAATGTTGCATTATGCTGAGCCTAAATTATTCTTTTGTTTGATCCACATGTTTGAATTGGTTTGAATTTGAAATTTGGTTTGAGTTTGATTTGAAAACCATAGAGAAATTAAAATAGAAAAGACATTAGAAATTTCAAAAAAACAAAAGGAAAGCCGCCTGAACCTCCTCCCTCCTCGGCCTTTTGGCCCATCCAGCCTAGTTAACCGCCCGCGTCCGCTGACAAGCGGGCCCCACCTGTCGGCACCACGCCCCGCTCGCCCGCTCGCCCTCTCCCTCTCTTCTCAGTGGGACCGCCCCGTCAGCACGACGCCCTACTCACCTACTCGTTCCCTTGCTGACTCGTGGCCCCTCTTGTCAGACCCATCCCCTCCCCCGCAACTGTCGCGCCCGTGCCCATGGCGTGCACCCACGCGGTCAAAGAGCGCCCACGTCCCCACGACCCGCCCACGTCACCCGAGTGCTAGGTGAAGACCCCGCACACTCCCTCAGCTCACCCCTACATCACATTCGCTCTTTCCCTGCCATCGCACTCACCCAGCCACAACGCTGCCCCTGTTGTTGCTTCATCGTTCTACTGTCGCCGCTGGACTTCTGCCAGCGCTTTGGCCACGGTGAGCTTCGCCTGAGCTTGGCGCACTGGGAACCCATGGTGGTTTCCCCTTTCCTCAAATCCTCTACCCGGTCTGCACTCAACCTCTCCCCTGTGCAGGTTGGAGCTCGCCGCCGTCGTGATTCTTCGACGTCCGGCCAACCAGAGCCCCATCGCGCTGTGCCAAGCTGCCCGAAGCACCGTCTCTAGGTAAGTGACCTTTCCCCGTCCCTCTTTTGTGCCAATTCTGCTATACTGTGGGGGATTTCGGCTCGTCAAAGTCGCCCCTCGTTGGGCCACAGCGTATTCATGGCGTCCGACCACTGCAACCCCTCCATGAGCCCGAACTTAGGCCTAGAGCACCCACACCCTCTCCCTAGAGCCTATGCCGACAACAGAGCGCCAGATTAACCCTCACCGCGACGGGTTATGCTCGCCAGAGTAACCTTGGTTTCACCCGAGGGTCCCCCTCCGTCGTCTGCACGTCTCAGTCCCATTCTTGGCACTCAGACCTCCCCATAGTGTTTGCCGAGTCCTCCCCAACCTCTCCGGCTACCCAGACCAACCCCTAGCGCCCTAGAAGCCCCGGTCTGCCTCGCCTCCAGCGACTGCGCTGTCGTGTCTGCGGAGAGCGCCGCTCCTAGCTGACCGGAGGAGACTAAACCCCTCGTGCCGAATCTGAACCGCCTGGTCTTGATCTGACGACCTGGAGTCGTGGATAACGATTCGCGCGGTTCGTGGAACCAGAGCCATCGATCTACAATCTAGTGCCCAACGCGCCCGCGTCCTCGCCATACTGCTGACCCATGGGCCCCATGTGTCAGTGCCTTAACCCACACGAGCCCACCTATCAAGAGCCCACGCCCTCGCTCGCTGTTCTAATCCGGACCGTTGATCGGAGATCGGATGGCTAGCGCAACCTTGTACCCCTTCGCGTGGCAGTTTTGCTAAAGAGACCCTCGCTTTTTAGAAATCAACCGGCTGTCCCTGGTTTTCACACGCAGGCCTCTGTAATCTTGCAGATTGAACCCTAGACTTCTATTTAATCACAGATTTAGGCCTAATTTTGTATTTTAAACTTCAAAACTTGTTTATTTCATATCTTTTGCATATGAACTTCAAATTGAGTGATTCAAATTGCAAAATGTTCATAGGATTATTCTCTACACAAATAAATTATGATCATTCACTATCTATACATGTTAATTTTATGCCTAGACTATAGGTTAGTATATGTAATAGTTTGTTTTCTAAATAAGAAAATAAAAAGGAAAACCCTAATGGTTATTAAATGTTTAACCTTGTGAGATTAATAATATGTAATGTATGAATTTATCCCTGGTATAATTTTGTGTCTCACTAAAATTAGTGGAATTAAAATTATGCAATCCATGGAGATAGATAATATTTAGGGAATCACAAACCTTTAGTGTGCCAGTTCACCCTAGCACCTAAGTTGACATTTTGTGTTTACATTGCTCTATCAAACTTGTGTTCACTTGGTTGTATATGTTTGGTGTATTGTTCATTTGTCTTTATCCAATTGCATTGAATGCATGATCGCTTTGTTTAGACAATGAGCAGCCCGTGGTTCCTTAGTGTGTTGCCGAAGATCTTCCTGAGCAACAACCTGGTGAAGGCAAGAGTCCTCTGACCTAGTATGTCCTACTTACTTTATAGTTCACTGTCCCACATTACATTATTTAAACCTAAGGATTAACTAGTCTGTATTTACCTTATCCTTGTTTACCTTTTTGGTTTACTAAGCTTTATGCTATTGCTTTAACTTAATCAATGAACATGATGTGAATCTTTATGATACGATGATGTTATCTCGATGATGATCTTGTGATACTTTAGGGGACTTAGGCTGTGTCCTGAGTACCTCTCCGTAAGGACATGTTCGTTGAGTGACCACCCGGGATAACATTACAACCATGAGTGTGGAATGGGACACCCTTAGCTGATTAATTAGAGGAACTTGAGGTGTAGTTGGCTTCACCGTAGGGCCGTCTATGGGGTCCGGGCACAACACTTGCTCTGCCGAGGCTGGTTGCCGAGGTTCTTTCGATTTGGTTTTGTTAGTCACCCTTCTTATGGGGAGAATTACTATGTTTATCAAACTAGAGAAACCTAACGGGCGGCTATGACCTCTGGGGAATCTTTGTAAAGGCTACGTAGTGTATCCCTAGCCATTCACCTCGGTAGTGAAGATCGAGTTTGTACAACATAGGCTGGAAAGGGATCACGACTCGTGGGTAAAGTGTGCAACCTCTGCAGAGTGTTAGAAACTGGTATATCAGCCATGCTCACGGTTAAGAGCAGCCTTGGGATCCTCTTTGATTAGAAGAACTTTTGATACTTTTATGATTATGGTTAATGATGATAAATATAACTCTGATCAATGGTATTTCCTCTTGGAGGGAGTACTTTTGGGTAATAACTGGGTTTATTGCTAAAACATGGCTTTACTACTAGGTAATAAATACCTACCCAACTAAAAGCAATTGCTTAACCTTATCTCCACATACAGCTAGTCCACATTAGCCAAACGGGACATTTGCTGAGTACGTTGATGTGTACTCACCCTTGCTTTAAAAACCACCCCACCCAAGGTTGTCGCCACTATATTAAGTGCTCAGGAGGAGATGCAGCAACATGGAGGACTTTGAGGAGTTCCAGGACTGCGATGAGTTCTAGTTATGTTAGTGGTGAACCTCTAGTCGGCTGCCTATGAAGGCTTTATCTGCTACGCTCGCTTTTCCGCACTTTGATAATAGTAATGACAATGTTATGTTAATGACTCCGTGGATGTCTTGGACATCTTGATGTAATAAAGTACTATTTCCACTATTTACTTTGAGCAATGTGTGATGATGTCCAATTATGTAATCGCTATGTAAGTGAGTTTCTGATCCTGGCACGTACATGGTTCGCATTCTGTTTACCTTCCAAAACCGGGTGACAGACGACCTCCTAGGTGGCCGTCGGATAGAACGTTATATCCGACGGCCTAAGGCAGCCGTCGGACATAAGATCCTACGTTCGACGACTGTTAGACGGACCGTTAGACATAAGGTTATTTTCGATGGCTATCAGATAAGCCATCAGACATAACCTTATGTCCGACGGTCGCCAAGGAGGCCGTCGGACATAAGGGATTTAAACCCCGTCAGCGCCCGCCCGCGTCGTTTCAGTTCCATTCTTCAAGGAACACACAAGCCGAGGCCGCCGCCACCCACCAGCCGCCGCCGCCACCGAGCACCTCCCCAGCCGGCGACGGCGCCCGCCCTGCCCCCGACGCTGCCCGAGCCCATGGCCACCTTCGTCACCGTCCTTGATGCCGCCGGAGTCACTCCGACGCAGCCCGCGCCCGCCTCAGCCTCTGCCACCGCCCCCGACGCCGTCGGCGCCTGCCTCGACCCCACCGTCGCTCGCTTCACTGGCTCTACGCCCAGCTAAGTGGGTAATTTTGTAACTTTTAGTATAATTTTGTATATGCATATAGATTGTTTGCTATTAGTTATGTTTAGTTTGTTATGTCCGACAACCTAAGTTTATTATGTAATTAAATTAGCTTGTTTTAGTTTATTTAGTGGTGCCTATATAATTTAAACTTTTAATTTCCGAGTGTAATTATTATGCCCTCGAAAATAAGATCATTTTATATGATTTAGGGTCCCGTGAAATGATTTTTCAATGTAATATTGTATTAGTGCGGTTTATTAGTAATCATAACTAATTAAGTTAACGTCTCGTATCTAGTATGGAGGAGGATCGTCGATGGATGTATGAAGGTTGGAAGAAAAGAGGTGCTTTATCAAGTGAGTGGGTTGCCAAGACTGACGCATTTCTTGACCATGCTTTTGCTCGGTTGGAGACTAGAATCGATGTTAGGTGCCCTTGTAGCAAGTGTCGGAACATTTATTTCCTTGACAGGGACTATGTCGATAGATCTTTGTAAGAACGGTTATATGCCAGGCTATGAGGTGTGGGTGCACCATGGTGAGGACCCACCTCCTCGTATTGTATCGTAAGTTCAGTCACATGAAGAGAGGGCTACGATAGGATGGAAGAGATGCTTGACGATGTACGCCATGAGCTTCTACCCGTGGATTCGGAGAACCCCTGTCAACCCTCCGATTATGAGGATCCTCCTACGCCTGAGGTTCAGAAGTTTTTCAAGCTCCTTAAAGCTGCCGAAGAGCCATTGCATGAGCACACGAAAGTGACCATCCTTGTGTTCGTGACTCGACTTATGACTATTAAGTCTAAGTTTGCGTTCTCAAACAACTGCTACAAGGAGCTTCTGAACTTGATCAGTGATGTACTTCCGGAGAATCACAAGATGCCAAAGGACATGTATGAGTCCAAGAAGTTGCAATCTGGTCTCGGTATGGACTACGAAAAAATCGATGTCTATGACAACAACTATATGCTTTTCTAGAAGGAGACCATGAGTGAGAAGAAGTGTAAAGTATGTGGTGAGCGTAGATTCGTAGAGGTTGAAAACGACGATGGTTTGACCGTGAAAACCGAGATAGCACGTAAGCAGATTCGTAACATGCCTCTTATAACTCGGTTGAAACGTTTGTTCATCTCCAAGAATACAACTAGACACATGAGGTGGCACAAAGAAGGGGTACGCTAGAATCCAGATGTCATGGCGCACCCAGCTGATACACATGCATGGAAGGTACTAGATGCCTTTGATTCTAGCTTTGCTATTGAAGTGCCAAATGTCCGCTTCGGTTTGGCAATAGATGGTTTCTCACCTTTCAATCTAACTGCACCATACTACTCATGTTTGCTCGTATTTGCTGTTCCATACGACCTTCCACCAGCTCTTTGCATGAAATATGAATTTATTTTCTTATGTCTTGTAATACCTAGTCTGGATCATCCTAGAACAAAGATTGATGTGATGATGAGACCCCTGATTGAAGAATTGAAAATTTTGTGGGAAGGAGTCGAGGCGTACGATTGTTACAAGAAATAGAAGTTCAACCTGAGAGCTGCATTTTTGTGGTCTATTCACGATTTTATGGCTTATGGTATCTTTGCTGGTTGGAGTTGTCATGGGATTCTGACATTTCCAATATGCGCTGAAGACACTTTATGCTTCTGACTGAAGTTTGGTGGAAAGATATGTTACTTCGATTGCCATAGATGTTTTTTTGCCAGAGGATCACCCATTTAGGCTCGATAGAAACGCTTTTAAACAAGTTGTTGCATCTCATATCGTATTTTACTGATTCTTGTTTTGGGTACATGTTAATGCATCTATTTGCTTGATGGAAAACATTTCATGTAGGTGTATGTGCCTTGGATGGCCACCCAATCATAGGGTTATCGGGCCTTGTGCAGGTGGTGGGCTTCCCCTGAGTTTCATGCCATTTTCGAAAGGAACATGGGAAACCGTGGTACTGAGTCGTTCCACAACTACGACGGTGAGGACATGTACACTTGGCTAAGCGAATGGTATGTCACAGTATGTTGTAACTTCGAATTACATACAAATGTGTCATTCTAACTTGTATGTACATGAAGACAAATCCGCCCGTACGCCTACGAATGTGGAGGTGTATATGTAAGGGCATAAGGGTTCTGATCCATAGAATCCTGATGTTTTATGCACTCAGACAACCACCGACCGTCTAGTGAGTTTTTGGTACTCTATTATGTGTTTGTGCATCAACTTGGTAATGCACTTATATTTGGTATGTTTGCCTCCAGGCTTTGTATGGGCAGGAGATGGTTCAGCGCCATGGGCAGGACTACGATTGGAGGAACCAACCAATCGACCCTTAGGTAGCATATGCTAGTGCAGGAGGATAAGCCCATGGACGATGAGAGTATTTGATTTGGATTTCAAAATTGTTCTCATATGCTTGTGATTGAACTGAGTCCATGGTTTACTCTACTAAGTGCATGGTTCACTCTTGTAGGTTGGGTATTTTTGATTCCACGATTGATTCTAGGGAGCTGAGACACCGTGGACGACAGTCCACATCCTCGTCTTCGCAGTTGTCCCGTTCTCGATCATCCGCCCAAGAGATAGAGATTGCAGTGTTGCGTCAGCATGCAGAGTATCATCAATCAGTTTTGAGGGAAACAAATGGAGTATCAGAGGCAACAAGCTGAGTACCAGAAGAAGAAGGACGAGTATTATTCAAACCTCCATGCCCATAATCAAGCTCTACTCTCGGTAAGTTGAAGTAACATTTTGTTCATAACAACTAAAAACACATGATGTGTACCTTATTTTCTCAACAATGGCTTGCATCTAATTTGTAGCAACTAGCACAACAAGCGGGCGTCTCGATGCCGACATATGGGATGCCGCCTCTGGACTTTGCACTGTCGATGCCAATGTTGTTGCCTCCACCCTGCCTTAATTCCATATGGTATGTACACATATACGTGTGTGACATGTTCATAGTTGTCTTATGTGTTAAAATGAAAAACTTAGTGGTTAATATTTCATGTGGGTGTGTTATAGGGATTTCAGACACCTTTCGCTTCAGTTGCCGCACCTAGATATGCGTCTGGTCAAGACGACACATCGAATTCTTAGGTGAACAACCTTTTCAACACCTAGAGTCCAGCCGGAGGAAGTGGCTATAACTTGAACCAACCAGGTGACGGATATGAGTGATAGTTCATCAAATGTGTTTGATTTGGAACTATGTCAATGTTCATGTCAAGGACTATGTGTCGAACTATGTCAGTGTTTAATTTGGAACTATATGTTGATGTAAAAGACTTGTTGCAACTATTTGGAACTATATGTTTGTGAATGTGAGGTGATGTTTGTGAATGTGAATACTTATGTGAATTGATGTTTGTGAATGTATGTGAATATGTGGTGTAACACCCCTGGTGTTACTGTTACTAAAACTTGAGCATAACATCATCAGCATTAGCATTTCATGTGTTTGATACACCTAGAATGCATTCACTAGGCTGAAGTTTCAAACAAGTTGAATTGATATGGCATTTTGCAAATAAAACCCTGGATTAGGGTACTTAACCCTAAATGGGGTTTAGAAGGGTAAAACAAAATCCAAAAAGAGAAAACCCTAAAGCTTAAGTGAAATAGTCATAAAATGTTTCTAAGAAGGGACCTAAATTACATTCACACCCTTGAAATACCAAAAACCCTAAAAAGGACCCTGGAAAACCCTAAACCTAAACCCTACGGGGCTAAGTGCAAAATCAGTGCATGTTTGGACTAAAGTACAAAAACTATGAAAGTAAGGTATCTTAAGTCATATGGTTCACGATCATGAATATTTGCAAGCTAAACCCTGAATTTTGGACCTATTTGCAAAAAGAACCTATTTGAGTTCTAAACCTAAGTCTGAAATTCAGTGACATTGGCTCAACTTTGGAGCTCTTCATCTTCCAAATTATTGAGAATTTGCCCTAGGTCACCACATCAATTTTGTAGATCTATCAAAGGTGAACAACTTTGTTTAAGGGATTAAACATTGTTGTTATGAAGAATTTGGAGATAATTAAACCCAAAGTCAGGCTGTCAGGCTGTTTGATGTCTGAATTTCAGACTAACAGCACAACTGCAAGAACTTTGGGCACGGATTCTGGCATGATCGAGCAAGAATTTGCCTAGGGTTGCTATACCAAGATTATAGCTGGATCCTAGAGCTATAACTTTGCTAAAGAGTGTCGATCATGTTATTACATAAAATTAAGAGAAAATTCACCCTAAACTTTGGCTGTCAGGTGCACTAAATGAGGAATGGCCATGGTACAGTACTAAAGAAGATCGCCTGTAGCCGTTCATCGTCGATGACCTCTCCGCTGCGATTCGTGCCACCGCTGTCTCGATTCGTGCTCGGGGAGGAATGGATAACACCGGGGATGGGTAAAAAGATCTGGGCGGGATGGATTGCGATTGCTAGCTGGTCCGGCCATCCTGTCCACTTGCCGCGCGGCGGCCGAGTTTATCCTCACCGGAGCTCGCCGTTTCACTCAACCGTGCCACGCCTCAAAGCATTCTCCACGTCGTAGGGATCGTGGAGGATAGTCAGTTACCCCTCCTGCACCGTTTTCTCCTCGCTCGCCACGATACGCAGAGCACGGTGAAATATCCAAGTCGTCGTGAGCTGATCTCCAACCCAAATTCCCTGGCCGCCGCTCACGATCACTATAAATTGAGTGCACCCGTGGCTCCATAGGGTAATCACACATCTATTGCACCAATCCTTGCCCCGGATTATCCACCAGGGACCGAGAATTGCTCACTTCCCCCAATCACGGTTTCCTCCACCGTAAAACGCACCTCGCCGTGGCCAGCCACTTCCAGGTTTGTTCATGCTCTCTGCTACCTTGTTTCAGCATTAGTGTGCTTCCCTGATGCTCCTCAACCAACCCAATTACAGTGAGTCCCCCTTAATTACCAGGAACGCGATACCCATTCGAGTGTCCGCGTTGTTTCCATGGACCGATCGATTTACTGTCCCATTGATGAAATTGCTTGAGGGGAAACCCTCGTTAGGTCTTGGATTTGATCTCTGTCAAAGTAGAACGCTAGTCATCACGTGAATCATCCGATACAAGCTCGCCGGAGTTCGTCCCTACGCGGTTCGCCATCATGGACTTCGAACTTAGAAAGGATAGAAGCACGGGGGTGTTCTTGTAGCGCCAAGGACCGCCACTCTAATTTTGAACCGATAAGGGCGTTTTTGCAAAGTTGTCGCGGGCACGCGTGCGCACGGGCGAATTTGCTCGCTGCTGGGCCGCTTCGGCTGAAATGAGCCCAACACTGTTTAAGCTTTTCTCTTTTCTTTTTCTGTGAACTTTAGAAATCTATAGAAAATTGTAGAAAAATGGTAAAAATGTCAAACCAATTTTGCTAAATTCCTAATTTTCATAGAATTTAATAAAAATAGTTTCATGATTTTTAGGTCAAATAGAGAATTTTGGAGCATTTAAAATAGCCTAAAACATTGTTTCTGGATTTTTAGAAAATAGATAATAACTCCAAAAAATCCCCAAACTTTTTAGATGATCTTTATACATTATTTAGAAGCCTTGGGTAGAGTTTGGTATGATTTGTACCTTGTTTGATACTTAGGACCCAAAACCCTACCCCTTCCCTTTGAATTCCTTTATTAACTCCGAAAACCCTAGGTTCTCGGAGAACCGTGAAGGAAAATTATATTCAAGACTTTAGAAAATAAACTTTTACTATCTTTGCACTCTCATGAGCATTACATGGGCATTCATTATTATGTATGGTTATATTTAGAAAACGAGGAAGAAGTTGAAGTAGAAGAAGAAAAGACTTCGCCACCACCACCCGAGGAACATCAGGAAGGCAACTGCTTTTATTTTGATATCTGCGGATCCGAGCCTGATTCACCTATAAACCAAGGCAAGCCCCGGTGCATTTGCCACCTCCTTGATTCTTTTAAAATCTTTCTCACTTGCTTGATGCATTAGGTGATAGGAGTTGAATGCTAAAACAATTCCTGCATTACCTTCCTTGAATTTGATTACCTTCCTTTGAATCCCTGTTTTACAAACAGTTTTTACTATGCTTAGTCTTGCTCTAGCAAAACAAAATGTTTTGTTTTTACAAAAGATGATGTGGCAAAGTGGGAGGGATGTTTTCGAAAATAAAACTTGATGGTGAGTCCATCATGGCCATGATGGGTTCAGCATCGAAAAAGATGTACCTCTGTCAGGTACCAAACTTTGGGATTTCAAATGATTAAGCTGAGACCGGGCGGGTGACTTGCATGAGAAGAGAGTCTCGGTGTAGTGTCTCCGTCTGAGTCTATTAAGGACCGTGTCGATGTAGGCCTGCTGACCGAGGACCCTTTAACTGGTCACATGCCTCGTCATGGGTAAGCTTTGCCTCGGGCAGACTAATACCAGAATAAGATACCATGCAATAGGAGTGGAGAGATGGCGAGAGTAGTGTGTACCCTCCGTGGCAAGAGGCTGGACGGTGGTGTATCTGTGCTCTCGGTTGGCGTGAACCAGATCTGGTCTTAAGAACCCCGGTGGCGGGTTGACATATGCAAGGGTTAAGTGCTACATATGTCTTGTGATCAGAGATCCTCAGCTGAGTATAATCGATTTGGATCTCCGTACCTTCGCGGTTATGAAGACTTGGTCACTGACCTATACGTAGAACTCCAGTAAAGATGAAGGGTTGTTATGAAATTGGCTAGTGTAGGTCAAGTGATTGAACTAGGGTAGAAAGAACTCTAGTTACAGGTAATTAAACTTAACTTGACAAATAAAACTGGATTTTTAAGGATCCACTGTTAGTAAGCATTTTTGCAAACAGAATCGTTGATTATTGAGAAACCTTACCTTGACTCCCTTATAACCAGCATACCCTTAAGAGTCTTTTTTTAGTCGGGTAAGTCTTGCTGAGTAATTCCATACTCAGGGTTTTATTCCCTATTATTTTTAGGTGAGGAAGCAACAAACTTTTGTTGTTTCTGTTCCAAGGTGATCTCAAAAGAAGAAGACCAAGAGTAAAGCTGCGGGAGGAAAGGATCCTCCATAAAAACTTTTGTGTAAAACTTATCGGGAGGGGTTTTTGCCTCCCTTGGCTTGTAATAATAATACTCTGCACTCGTATGTTATATTCTGGTCTGTAAATATTAATCTTTGTCTTACTTTTAAATAAAGGTAAGTTAATGTAATGGCTTTCGCACTTTCGTAACTCCGATGCTTGTAATGTCTGCGTGACGGGTAAAACGCTCTTGGGAAAGGTAAGAAAAGTAGATACCGAACTTGTCAAGTGATTTAGGGGCACCTGTAGGGTTGTCTGAGGTCCGTTGGACAAGGACAACTGTAGGTGGGCCTAATGACTTGGGAGGTTCCGTCACATGTGGTTGTATATGAAATCTGTGGTTTTCTCTGTAAATGTCAGAAATGTACAAAAATATAATTTTTTTGCAACTGCTGAAATTCATTATGTCTGATGGCTTAACACAAGCCGTCAGACATAATACTTCATTATGTCCGAAGGCTAACATAGGCCGTCGGCTAATATAGGCTACCAGACATAAGCGATGGACGACCGTTAACTGTCGTTACCGAGGATAAAAGCTGATGGCCGAAAGGTGCCGTCAGACATAGCTTATGTCCAATGGCCATCGTCGGAAATAAGAGTATTTTTGACCCTTTACGACAGAGGGACGGGCACCGCTGAACATAAGCCTACGACCGTCCGTCGAAAATAACTTATGTCTGATGGCTTTAACCGTCGAAAATACCGTGTTTTACTAAAGTGACGAACAAGCACCACCCACGTATATGTATTTCCTTTAATCTGGGTTGCTGCTGCTCGTTGTAGTAGCATATTATTGACCAAACTTCTACCACGTCCTACGTACAATCATGCAAGAGTACGTCTGGTTTCACATCAGACACTTATTCACGTTGTGTTTGTTTTTTCAAAGAAGAATGTAAAAGTTCATGTACCTGAGCTCTAGGACATGCCATTTTTGTTTTCTTTTGTTTTTTTGCAAGCACCACGTAGCAGTTTAAAAGCTAAATTCCACCGAATCTATCTCTATATATGCATACACTCAGAATGTCTCCAAAACCCTCCTTAAAAATCATTTGGGAAGTCAATGCATGATTATGCCAAGTGATCGATGAACAAAATAAATAGAGGGCTCTATTTTTATCTTCCTCTCTAGTAGTTTTTAGTAATTAGAGAATCTTCAGGACTCTGTTGTATAATTTACTTGCTAAACCAGAGACAAGTTAACAAAATAAGCACCAACCACCATATAGTTTACCATATGAACTTTCTAAAAAAACGAATTGTTTGGCGCAGCAATTCCAGGTCAGTGCGGCCATCCACCATGTTTGTCGACAGATAGGTTGTCATTCTCGGTTCACCCCATCCACCATGTGTGTTAGTACCGGACCTTGTACATTATTCCCCATGATCTTCATGGGACAACGACGGTAGAAGTGCTACACAAAAAACATTTGTCAGCTTATTCCTTTGGCTTTAATCTGTACCGGTTTCTACTGTTTCTACAATATTTTTGTCTCTATAGATTGCAGCTGCAGCAGCCTGAACAGCTGGCTTCAACGGATACCAGACAATCGAAACTAAATGTCTTAGCTTATAGTCTCGGTTGCATGCACCGATATTAATTAATTGATATCTTTAATACCAATTGTTGAATATATGTTCAAGAGACAATCATGACATATGATAACACTAATGAGTCTTTATGGTAAAAACACATTAGTAAGGGTCTATATGTACCAAAGGTCTGGCATGCTTGAGAGAATCATATTAGCTACCGCTGTCTCTTCCTATGGTTGCAGACGCTCGATACGTCGACACCGCTTCTCTCGATATGCATGGTGTTAGCGCACCGATATTACGATATTTCATCTTCACACGTATGGATATACCATGGTGACACTGTTGTTACTGTGGTGTTGATCAATAATGAACTTGAGGAGGATGGGCAAATGTGTTGTTGTTGGTACGTAAGGACATTCGATGACTTCCACTACATCAATGTGTCCTTCCACTGTGTTGCGCGTCTAGTAGTAGAAATGCATGATTCTGTAGTTACATGCAATCTTGGTTAAACATGGTAGATATGCTAGTGTGTATCGTGCATGATTTCCATTAGTGGTACCAGAGCTAGGTCATGCACAATTTTTGATCTAGATTATTTGCATATAGGTGATACTCCTAGTATATTGCATCTATTTTTCTTTGGTTATAGCACCACTTAGGACAAATGAGGTAATTGCCGGTATAGTCGCATATCTCTACCGACTAGAATCACCGTAGGGATAACAATACATGTATCTTTTAGATTGAGAAAGTCAAGAAATCTGAATTGGATATACTGTTATGGCTCTATGTCACACAATTGTCAATATGATTGATAGTAAAAATAGAGACATTTAGCTTGTCTTGAAATCAACTAGATTTGATTAATCTGGTGATATTTATATATTGCTTTCAGTGATGTGACCAGGAATTTCTGAGTGTAGGACATAGATTATTTGGACAAACCATTTTCATACCGCATGGTAGTATCCGGCTCTCCACCTAGCATGGTTTTATAGAGAATATTATGAATAATATGACCCAAATATAGAAACCACATATAGGACTTGATGATGTAGATCACCATGATAAATGGATGACTTCTATCCTACATTTAATATAATTATCTGTGATGGTTTATTTTCCTACCTTACTATCCACCCATGTACTAAATATGATAGGATAGTTTCCCTAAAAAATTAAGAGTTTATTTTGATACCCTTCCAATTACTATGTTTATATAGATTCTAATCATCACTTGGTGGGCCTACCAAAGCAAAGTCTCATTGATTATTTTAATCTAATAGGGTAAGTCCTGGACATTTGCTAAAGATGAAGGGCAAAGGTGAGGGCAAGGCTAAAGATGAGATCTCAAAGCTAAATGCAAAGTCTAAGTCTGGCCTTTCTTCTAAAGACAAAAATTTCATTGTGGTGACCTTGAGAAACGGTCTAGGAACTACAAGAAGTACTTAGAAGACTAAGGAAATTGAGACTTCTATTTTGTTTATATATGTTATTGAAATTAATCTGGCTATTTCTTTTAGTGAATCATGGGTATTTGATATCAGATCGATGATTCATACTTGCAAATCATTGCAAGGACTAAAAAGGACTAGAATATTTGCTACAAATGAGTTGAATATGTGTGTAGGCAATAGAGCAAAGGTTGTTGCACTAGCCATCGACACTTATCAAGTGCCACTTGTACACATTTTAGAAAGATCTTAACAAATATCTAATCTAGAGAATTCCTAATTTTCAATAGCAACAGATATCTAAGTTTTATAGCTTGCCATGGTTATTATTGTAGAAGATTTTGAAACCTTGCCTTATGCCCTCATTTCATGGCTTCATGATTGTTATAGATATTTCTAAATTTTTTGTTTTGTTTCTGTTGGTACCTCAAGATTGGGGCACCCACTACTGCTGGATCAAGCTAGACCCTCCAGGACCATTGGAGCTTTGTCTTTTAGTTGCACTGGACAGTCCGGTTCCGCACCGGACATGTACTGTTCACTGTTCGGTGCGCCTCTAGCGGCTGCTCCGACTTCTGCGCGCACTGTCCGCGTACTATAGCGTTTACAGGTGTTCGTTGCAGTCGACCGTTGCACTGTTAGTCGTTGCTCCGCTGGTGCACCGGATAGTCCGGTGGCACACCGGACAGTCCATTGAATTATAGCAGAGCTACACCTGAGAAACCCGAAGGTGGCGAGTTTGGAGTTGTACGGTCCTGGTGCACCGGACACTGTCCGGTGGCATACCGGACAGTCCGGTGCGCCAGACCATGGCACCCTTCGGTTCCTTTGCTCCTTTGCTTTTGAACCCTAACTTTGATATTTTATTGGTTTGTGTTGAACCTTTATGCACCTGTGGAATTCTCCTGTCAAGGACGTCACCTTCAAGAACATCACCGGCACCTCCTCCACCCCGGAGGCTGTTAGCCTGCTCTGCACTGCCAAGATCCCATGCACCGGCGTCACCATGGATGACGTCACCGTCGAGTATAGCGGCACCAACAACAAGACCATGGCTATATGCACGAACGCCAAGGGCAGCACCAAGGGTTGCCTCAAGGAGCTTGCATGCTTCTAGACCCTCCGTCGACTGACCCATCTCTCTAGTTATAATTTTTCTCTCGTCCTTGCATTGCCCATTAGTTGCTATCCATTGGTAACGCACAACAGTAAAACGACAGACATCCGACAGCTATATTATGTTCGACGGTGTAACACCCTGAATTTGAGGGTATAAAATTTCTTCTCTAAATGCCAACCAAATTCAGGTGTTACCTCTTGTCTCTCTCTCTTTTCCTTTTGATTAAAAGTAAGTGAATTAGGCGAGGGTTTAATTATTTATTTTGTCAAAACTTATGTGAGTCATGAAATGTTGCATCATGCTGAGCCTAAATTATTCTTTTGTTTGATGCACATGTTTGAATTGGTTTGAATTTGAAATTTGGTTTGAGTTTGATTTGAAAACCATAAAGAAATTAAAATAGAAAAGACATTAGAAATTTCAAAAAAAGAAAAGGAAAGCAGCTCGAACCTCCTCCCTCCTCGGCCTTTCGGCCCATCCAGCCCAATTAACCGCCCGCATCCGCTGACAAGCGGGCCCCACCTTTCGGCACCATGGCCCGCTCGCCCTCTCCCTCCCTTCTTAGTGGGACCACCCCGTCAGCACCGCGCCCTGCTCGCCCGCGCGTTCCCTCGCTGACTCGCGGACCCTATTGTCAGACCCATCCCCTCCCTTGCAACTGTCGCGCCCGCGCCCATGGCGTGCGCCCATGCGGTCAAAGCGCGCCCATGTCCCCACGACCTGTCCATGTCACCCGAGTGCTAGGTGAAGACCCCGAACACTCCCTCAGCTCGCCCCTGCCTCACATTCGCTCTTTCCCTACCCTCGCACTCACCCAGCCGCAGCGCCGCCCCCCGCTGTTGCTTCACCTTTCTGCTGTCGCCGCTGGACTTCTGCCAGCGCTTTGGCCATGGTGAGCTTTGCCTGAGCTTGGCGCACCGGGAACCCATGGTAGTTTCCCCTTTCCTCAAATCCTCTACCCGATCTGCACTCCACCTCTCCCCTGCGCAGGTCGGAGCTCGCCGCCGTCGTGATTCTTCAACGTCCGGACAACCAGAGCCCCATCGCGCCGTGCCAAGCTGCCCGAAGCACCGTATCTGGGTAAGTGACATTCCTGTGTCCCTCTTTTGCGCCAATTCTGCTATACGTGGGGGATTTTGGCCGTCGAAATTTCCCCTCGCCGGGCCGTAGCATCTTCACGGCGTTCGACCACTGCAACCCCTTCCTGAGCCCGAACTTAGGCCTAGAGCACCCCACCCTCTCCCCGGAGCCTATGCTGACCGCAGAGCGCCGGTTTAACCCTCACTGCGACGGGTATTGCTCGCCAGAGTAACCTTGGATTCGCCCGAGGGTCCCCCTCCACCATCTGCCCGTCTTAGTCCTGTTCTCGGCACCCAGACCTTGCCATAGTGCTTGCCGAGTCCTCCCCAACCTCTCTGGCTACCTAGACCAACCCCTAGTGTCCTAGAAGCCCCGGTCTGCCTCGTCTCCGGCGACCGCGCCGCTGTATCCGCGGAGAGCGCCACCCCTAGCTGACTAGAGGAGACTAAACCCCTCGTGCCGAATCCGAACCGCCCGGTCTTGATCTGACGGCCTGAAGTCATGGATAACGGTTCGCGTGGTTTGTGGAACCAGAGCCATCGATCTACAATCCAGTGGCCAACGCGCCCCGTGTCCTCTTCATACTGCTGACCCATGGGCCCCGTGTGTCAGTGCCTCAACCCACCCGAGCCCACCTGTCAAGAGCCTGCGCCCTCGCTCGTTATTCTAATCTGGACCTTTGCTCGGAGATCGGACGGCTAGCGCAACCCCGTACCCCTTCGCGTGGCAGTTTTGCTAAAGAGACCCTCGCTTTTTAGAAATCAACCCGCTGTCCCTGGTTTTCATGCGCAGGCCTCTGTAATCTTACGGATTGAACCCTAGACTTCTATTTATTCACAAATTTAGGCCTAATTTTGTATTTTAAACTTCAAAACCTGTTTATTTCATATCTTTTGCATATGAACTTCAAATTGAGTGATTCAAATTGCAAAATGTTCATAGGATTATTATCTGTCCAAATAAATTATGATCATTCACTGTCTGTACATGTTAATTTTATGCCTAGACTATAGGTTAGTATATGTAATAGTTTGTTTACTATATAAGAAAATAAAAAGGAAAACCCTAATGGTAATTAGATGTTTAACCTTGTGAGATTAATAATATGTAATGTATGAATTTATCCCTGGTATAATTTTGTGTCTCACTAAAATTAGTGGAATTAAAATTATGCAATCCATGGAGATAGATAATATTTAGGGAATCACAAACCACTAGTGTGCCAGTTCACTCTAGCACCTAAGTTGACCTTTTGTGTTTACATTGCTCTATCAAACTTGTGTTCACTTGGTTGTATATGTTTGGTGTATTGTTCATTTGTCTTTGTCCAATTGCATTGAATGCATGATCGCTTTGTTTAGACAATGAGAAGCTCGTGGTTCCTTACTATGTTGCTGAAGATCTTCCTGAGCAACAACCTGGTGAAGGCAAGAGTCCTCTGACCTACTATGTCCTACTTACTTTATAGTTCACCGTCCCACATTACATTATTTAAACCTAAGGATTAACTAGTCTGTATTTACCTTATCCTTGTTTACCTTTTTGGGTTTCTAAGCTTTATGCTATTGCTTTAACTTAATCAATGGACATGATGTGAATCTTTATGATACAATGATGTTATCTCGATGATGATCTTGTGATACTTTAGGGGACTCAGGCTGTTTCCTGAGTACCACTCCGTAAGGACCTGTTCATTGAGTGACCACCTGGGATAACAGTACAACTATGAGTGTGGAATGGGACACCCTTAGCTGATTAATTAGAGGAACTTGAGGTGTAGTTGGCTTCGCCGTAGGGCGTCTATGGGGTCTAGGCACAACACTTGCTCTGCCGATGCTGGTTGCCGAGATTCTTTCGATTTGGTTTTGTTAGTCACCCTTCCTGTGGGGGGAATTATTGTGTTTATCAAACTAGAGAAACCTAACGGGCGGCTATGACCTCTAGGGAATCTTTGTAAAGGCTACGTAGTGTATCCCTAGCCATTCACCTCGGTTGTGAAGATCGAGTTTGTAGAACCTAGGCTGGAAAGGGATCACGACTCGTGGGTAAAGTGTGCAACCTCTGCAGAGTGTTAGAAACTGGTATATCAGCCGTGCTCACGGTTAAGAGCAGTCTTGGGATCCTTTTGATTAGAAGAACTTTGGATACTTTTATGATTATGGTTAATGATGATAAATATAACTTTGATCTCTGGTATTTCCTCTTGGAGGGAGTACTTTTAGGTAATAACTAGGTTTATTGCTAAAACATGGCTTTACTACTAGGTAATAAATATCTGACCAACTAAAAGCAATTACTTAACCTTAACTCCACATACAGCTAGTCCACATTAGCCAAACGGGACATTTGCTGAGTATGTTGATGTGTACTCACCCTTGCTTTAAAAACCACCCCACCCAAGGTTGTCGCCACTATATTCAGTGCTCAGGAGGAGATGTAGCAACATGGAGGACTTTGAGGAGTTCCAGGACTGCGATGAGTTCTAGTTATGTTAGTGGTGAACCTCTAGTCGGCTGCCGATGAAGGCTTTATCTGCTACGCTCGCTTTTACGCACTTTGATAATAGTAATGACAATGTTATGTTAATGACTCCGTGGATGTCTTGGACATCTTGATGTAATAAAGTACTATTTCCACTATTTACTTTGAGCAATGTGTGATGATGTCCAATTATGTAATCGCTATGTAAGTGAGTTTCTGATCCTGGCACGTACATGGTTCGCATTCTGTTTACCTTCCAAATCCGGGTGACAGACGACCTCCTAGGTGGCCGTCGGATAGAACGTTATATCCGACGGCCTAAGGCAGCCGTCGGACATAAGATCCTACGTTCGACGACTGTTAGACGGACCGTTAGACATAAGGTTATTTTCGATGGCTATCAGATAAGCCATCAGACATAACCTTATGTCCGACGGTCGCCAAGGAGGCCGTCGGACATAAGGGATTTAAACCCCGTCAGCGCCCGCCCGCGTCGTTTCAGTTCCATTCTTCAAGGAACACACAAGCCGAGGCCGCCGCCACCCACCAGCCGCCGCCGCCACCGAGCACCTCCCCAGCCGGCGACGGCGCCCGCCCTGCCCCCGACGCTGCCCGAGCCCATGGCCACCTTCGTCACCGTCCTTGATGCCGCCGGAGTCGCTCCGATGCAGCCCGCGCCCGCCTCAGCCTCTGCCCCCGCCCCCGACGCTGTCGGCGCCTGCCTCGACCCCACCGGTGCTCGCTTCACTGGCTCTACGCCCAGCTAAGTGGGTAATTTTGTAACTTTTAGTATAATTTTGTATATGCATATAGATTGTTTGCTATTAGTTATGTTTAGTTTGTTATGCCCGACAACCTAAGTTTATTATGTAATTAAATTAGCTTGTTTTAGTTTATTTAGTGGTGCCTATAGCTTCAGTTTGCACTACAGGAAAACAGTTAATTCCCGTCGGCCAGGAACCGACGGGAATAAGCACTAAACCGACGGGAATAAGTAATTCCCGTCGGTTTAGCCCTTATTCCCGTCGGTTGTCAGCCGCCAGGCGTCCCTTGTCGGGGATACGGTTATTCCCGTCGGCCGCCGACGGGAATACGTAATCCCCGTCGGCCAATATCGAGCCGACGGGAATAAGGGCTAATTCCCGTCGGCCACTACAACCGACGGGCGTTACTAATTAATCCCCGTCGGCTGACCTGGCCGACGGGCGTTACCAATTGGCAATAGATGGTTTCTCACCTTTCAATCTAACTACACCATACTACTCATGTTGGCTCATATTTGTTGTTCCATACAACCTTCTGCCAGCTCTTTGCATGAAATCTGAATTTATTTTCTTATGTCTCGTAATACCTGGTCGGGATCATCCAAGAACAAAGATCGATGTGATGATGAGACCCCTGATTAAAGAATTGAAAATTTTGTGGGAAGGAGTCGAGGCGTACGATTGTTACAAGAAATAGAAGTTCAACCTGAGAGCTACGTTTTTATGGTCTATTCACGATTTTATGGCTTATGGTATCTTTGCTGGATGGAGTTGTCATGGGATTCTGACATTTCCGATATGGGCTGAAGACACTTTATGCTTCCGACTGAAGTTTGGTGGAAAGATATGTTACTTCGATTGCCATAGATGTTTTTTTGCTAGAGGATCACCCATTCAGGTTCGATAGGAATGCTTTTAAACAAGTTTTTGCATCTCATATCGTATTTTACTGATTCTTGTTTTGGGTACATGTTAATGCATCTATTTGCTTGCTCGAAAAACATTTCATGTAGGTGTCTGTGCCTTGGATAGCCACCCTATCATAGGGTTATCGGGCCTTGTGCAGGTGGTGGGCTTCCCTTGAGTTTCATGCCATTTTCGAAAGGAACATGGGAAACCGTGAAACTGAGTCGTTCCACAACTACGACGGTGATGGACATGTACACTTGGCTAAGCGAATGGTATGTCACATTATGTTGTAACTTCGAATTACATAGAAATGTGTCATTCTAACTTGTATGCACAGGAAGTCAAATCCGCCCGTACGCCTACGAATGTGGAGGTGTATATGCAAGGGCATAGGGGTTCTGATCCACAGAATCCTGATGTTTTATGCACTCAGACAACCATCGACCGTCTAGTGTGTTTTTGGTACTCTATTATGTGTTTGTGCATCAACCTGGTAATGAACATATATTTGGTATGTTTGCCTCTAGCCTTTGTATGGGCAGGAGATGGTTCAGCGCCATGGGCAGGACCACGATTGGAGGAACCAGCCAATCGACCCTCAGGCAGGATATGCTAGTGCAGGAGGACAAGCCCATGGACGATGAGAGTATTTGATTTGGATTTCAAAATTGTTCTCATATGCTTGTGATTGAACCGAGTCCATGGTTTACTCTACTAAGTGCATGGTTCACTCTTGTAGGTTGGGTATTTTTGATTCCATGATTGATTCTAGGGAGCTGAGACACCATGGACGATAGTCCACATCCTCGTCTTCACAGTCGTCCCGTTCTCGATCATCCGCCCAAGAGATAGAGATTGCAGTGTTGCGTCAGCATGCAGAGTATCATCAATCAGTTTTGAGGGAAACAAATGGAGTATCACAGGCAACAAGCTGAGTACCAGAAGAAGAAGGACGAGTATTATTCAAACCTCCAGGCCCATAATCAAGCTCTACTCTCAGTAAGTTGAAGTAACATTTTGTTCGTAACAACTAAAAACACATGATGTGTACCTTATTTTCTCAACAATGGCTTGCATCTAATTTGTAGCAACTAGCACAACAAGCGGGCGTCTCGATGCCGACATATGGGATGCCGCCTCTGGACTTTGCACTGTCGATGCCAATGTTGTTGCCTCCACCCCGCCTTAATTCCATATGGTATGTACACATATACGTGTGTGACATGTTCATAGTTGTCTTATGTGTTAAAATGAAAAACTTAGTGGTTAATATTTCATGTGGGTGTGTTATAGGGATTTCAGACACCTTCCGCTTCAGTTGCCGCACCTAGAGATGCGTCTGGTCAAGACGACGCATCGAATTCTTAGGTGAACAACCTTTTCAACACCTAGAGTCCAGCCGGAGGAAGTGGCTATAACTTGAACCAACCAGGTGACGGATATGAGTGATAGTTCATCAAATGTGTTTGATTTGGAACTATGTCAATGTTCATGTCAAGGACTATGTGTCGAACTATGTCAATGTTTAATTTGGAACTATATGTTGATGTAAAAGACTTGTTGCAACTATTTGGAACTATATGTTTGTGAATGTGAGGTGATGTTTGTGAATGTGAATACTTATGTGAATTGATGTTTGTGAATGTATGTGAATATGTGGTGTAACACCCCTGGTGTTACTGTTACTAAAACTTGAGCATAACATCATCAACATTAGCATTTCATGTGTTTGATACACCTAGAATGCATTCACTAGGCTGAAGTTTCAAACAAGTTGTATTGATATGGCATTTTGCAAATAAAACCCTGGAGTAGGGTACTTAACCCTAAATGGTGTTTAGAAGGGTAAAACAAAATCCAAAATGAGAAAATCCTAAAGCTTAAGTGAAATAGTCATAAAATGTTACTAAGAAGGGACCTAAATTACATTCACACCCCTAAAATACCAAAAACCCTAAAAAGGACCCTAGAAAACCCTAAACCTAAACCCTAGGGGGCTAAGTGCAAAATCAGTGCACTTTTGGACTAAAGTACAAAAACTATGAAAGTAAGGTATCTTAAGTCATATGGTTCACAATCATGAAGATTTGCAAGCTAAACCCTGAATTTTGGACCTATTTGCAAAAAGAACGTATTTGAGTTCTAAACCTAAGTCTGAAATTCAGTGACATTGGCTCAACTTTGGAGCTCTATATCTTCCAAATTATTGAGAATTTGCCCTAGGTCACCACATCAATTTTGTAGATCTATCAAAGGTGAACAACTTTGTTTAAGGGATTAAACATTGTTGTTATGAAGAATTTGGAGATAATTAAACCCAAAGTCAGGCTGTTAGGCTGTTTGATGTCTGAATTTCAGACTAACAGTACAACTGCAAGAACTTTGGGCACGAATTCTGGCATGATCGAGCAAGAATTTGCCTAGGGTTGCTATACCAAGATTATAGCTGGATCCTAGAGCTATAACTTTGCTAAAGACTGTCGATCATGTTACTACATAAAATTAAGAGAAAATTTGCCCTAAACTTTGGCTGTGAGGTGCACTAAATGAGGAATGGCCATGGTACAGTACTGAAGAAGATCGACTGCCATCCGTTCATCGTCGACGACCTCTCCGCTGCGATTCATGCCACCGCCGTCTCGATTCGTGCTCGGGGAGGAATGGATAACACCGGGGATGGGTAAAAAGATCTGGGCGGGATGTATTGCGATTGCTAGCTGGTCCGGCCATCCTGTCCACTTGCCTCGCAGCCGGCCGAGTTTATCCTCACTAGAGCTCGTCGTTTCACTCAACCGTGCCACGCCGCAAAGCATTCTCCACATCGTAGGGATCATGGAGGATAGTCAGTTACCCCTCCTGCACCGTTTTCTCCTCGCTCGCCACAATACGCAGAGCACGGTGAAATATCCAAGTCGCCGTGAGCTGATCTCCAACCCAAATTCACTGGCCGCCGCTCATGATCACTATAAATTGAGTGCACCCGCGGCTCCATAGGGTAATCACGCATCTATTGCACCAATCCTTGCCCCGGATTATCCACCAGGGACCGAGAATTGCTCACTTCCCCCAATCAGGGTTTCCGCCACCGTAAAACGCACCTCGCCGTGGCCAGCCACTTCCAGGTTTGTTCATGCTCTCTGTTGCCTTGTTTCAGCATTAGTGTGCTTCCCTCATGCTCCTCAACCAATCCAATTACACTGAGTCCCCCTTAATTACCGGGAACGCGATACCCATTCGAGTGTCCGCGCTGTTTCCATGGACCGATCGATTCAATGTCCCATTGATGAAATTGTTTGAGGGGAAACCCTCGTTAGGTCTTGGATTTGATCTCTGCCAAAGTAGAACACTAGTCATCACGTGAATCATCCGATACATGCTCGCTGGAGTTCGTCCCTACGTGGTTCACCGTCGTGGACTTCGAACTGAGAAAGGATATAAGCACGGGGGTGTTCTTGTAGATGTCAGTGAGACATGTGAATAGCGCCAAGGACCACCACTCTAATTTTGAACCGGTAAGGGCGTTTTTGCAAAGTCATCGCGGGCACACGTGCGCGCGGGCGAATTCGCTCACTGCTGGGCTGCTTCGGCTGAAATGAGCCCAACACTGTTTAAGCTTTTCTCTTTTCTTTTTCTGTGAAACTTTAGAAATCTATAGAAAATTGTAGAAAAATGGTAAAAATGTAAAACCAATTTTGCTAAATTCCTAATTTTCATAGAATTTAATAAAAACAGTTTCATGATTTTTAGGTCAAATAGAGAATTTTGGAGCATTTAAAATAGCCTAAAACATTGTTTCTGGATTTTTAGAAAATAGATAATAACTCCAAAAAATCACTAAACTTTTTAGATGATCTTTATACATTATTTAGAAGCCTTGGGCAGAGTTTGGTATGATTCGGACCTTGTTTGATACTTAGGACCCAAAACCCTACCCCTACCCTTTGAATTCCTTTATTAACTCCGGAAACCCTAGGTTCTCGGAGAACCGTGAAGGAAAATTATATTCAAGACTTTAGAAAATAAACTTTTACTATCTTTGCACTCTCATGAGCATTACATGGGCATTCATTATTATGTATGGTTATATTTAGAAAACGAGGAAGAAGTTGAAGTAGAAGAAGAAAAGACTTCGCCACCACCACTCGAGGAACATCGGGCAGGCAACTGCTTTTATTTTGATATCTGCGGATCTGAGCCTGATTCACCTGTAAACCAAGGCAAGCCTCGGTGCATTCGCCACCTCCTTGATTCTTTTAAAATCTTTCTCACTTGCTTGATGCATTAGGTGATAGGAGTTGAATGCTAAAACAATTCCTGCATTACCTTCCTTGAATTTGATTACCTTCCTTTGAATCCCTATTTTACAAACGGTTTTTACTATGCTTAGTCTTGCTCTAGCAAAACAAAATGTTTTGTTTTTACAAAAGATGATGTGGCAAAGTGGGAGGGATGTTTTCGAAAATAAAACTTGATGGTGAGTCCATCATGGCCATGATGGGTCAGCATCGGAAAAGATGTACCTCTGTCAGGTACCAAACTTTGGGATTTGAAATGATTAAGCTGAGAACGGGCGGGTGACTTACACGAGAAGAGAGTCTCGGTGTAGTGTCTCCGTCTGAGTCGATTAAGGACCGTGTCGATGTAGGCCTGCTGACCGAGGACCCTTTAACTGGTCACATGCCTCGTCATGGGTAAGCCTTGCCTCGGGCAGACTAATACCAGAATAAGATACCACGCAATGGGAGTGGAGAGATGGCGAGAGTAGCGCGTACCCTACGTGGCAAGAGGCTGGACAGTGGTGTATCTGTGTTCTCATTTGGCGTGAACCTGATCTGGTCTTAAGAACCCCGGTGGCGGGTTGACATATGCAAGGGTTAAGTGCTACATATGTCGTGTGATCGGAGATCCTTAGCTGAGTATAATCGATTCGGATCTCCGTACCTTCGCGGTTATGAAGACTTGGTCACTGACCTATACGTAGAACTCCAGTAAAGATGAAGGGTTGTTAAGAAATTGGCTAGTGTAGGTCAAGTGATTGAACTAGGGTAGAAAGAACTCTAGTTACAGGTAATTAAACTTAACTTGACAAATAAAACTGGATTTTTAAGGATCCACTGTTAGTAAGCATTTCTGCAAACAGAGTCATTGATTATTGAGAAACCTTACCTTGACTCCCTTATAACCAGCATACCCTTGAGAGTCTTTTTTTAGTCGGGTAAGTCTTGCTGAGTAATTCCATACTCAGGGTTTTATTCCCTATTATTTTTAGGTGAGGAAGCAACAAACTTTTGTTGTTTCTGTTCCAAGGTGATCTCAAAAGAAGAAGACCAAGAGTAAAGCTGCGGGAGGAAAGGATCCTCCATAAAAACTTTTGTGTAAAACTTATCGGGAGGGGTTTTTGCCTCCCTTGGCTTGTAATAATAATACTCTGCACTCGTATGTTATATTCTGGTCTGTAAATATTAATCTTTGTCTTACTTTTAAATAAAGGTAAGTTAATGTAATGGCTTTCGCACTTTCGTAACTCTGATGCTTGTAATGTCTGCGTGACGGGTAAAACGCTCTTGGGAAAGGTAAGAAAAGTAGATACCGAACTTGTTAAGTGATTCAGGGGCACCTGTAGGGTTGTCTGAGGTCCGTTGCACAAGGACAACTATAGGTGGGCCTAATGACTTGGGAGGTTCCGTCACATGTGGTTGTATATGAAATCTGTGGTTTTCTCTGTAAATGTCAGAAATGTACAAAAATATAATTTTTTGCAACTGCTGAAATTCATTATGTCTGATGGCTTAACACAAGCCGTCGGACATAATACTTCATTATGTCTGAAGGCTAACATAGGCCATCGGCTAATATAGGCCACCAGACATAATCGATGGACGACCGTTAACTGCCGTTACCGAGGATAAACGCCGATGGCCGAAAGGTGCCGTCAGACATAGCTTATGTCCAACGGCCACGGTCGGAAATAAGAGTATTTTTGACCCTTTACGACAGAGGGATGGGTACCGTCGATCATAAGCCTACGACCGTCTGTCGAAAATAACTTATGTCTGATGGCTTTAACTGTCGAAAATACCCTTTTTACTAAAGTGATGAACAAGCACCACCCACGTATATGTATTTCCTTTAATCTGGGTTGCTGCTGCTCGTTGGTAGTAGCATATTATTGACCAAACTTCTACCACGTCCTACGTACAATCCTGCATGTATTAGAGTACGTCTGGTTTCACATCAGACACTTATTCACGTTGTGTTTGTTTTTTCAAAGAAGAATGTAAAAGTTCATGTACCCGAGCTCCAGGACATGCCATTTTTGTTTTCTTTTGTTTTTTTGCAAGCACCACGTAGCAGTTTAAAGCTAAATTCCACCGAATCTATCTCTATATGTGCATACACTCAGAACGTCTCCAAGACCCTCCTTAAAAATCATTTGGGAAGTCAATGCATGATTATGCCAAGTGATCGATGAACAAAATAAATAGAGGGTTCTATTTTTATCTTCCTCTCCAGTAGTTTTTAGTAATTAGAGAATCTCCAGGACTCTGATGTATAATTTACTTGCTAAACCAGAGACAAGTTAACAAAATAAGCACCAACCTTAATTTACCCCCTCCAATAGTTTACCATATGAACTTTCTAAAAAAACGAATTGTTTGGCGCATCAATTCCAGGTCAGTGCGGCCATCCACCATGTCCGTCGACAGATAGGTTGTCATTCTCGGTTCACCCCATCCACCATGTGTGTTAGTACCGGACCTTGTACATTATTCCCCATGATCTTCATGGGACAGCGACGGTAGAAGTGCTACACAAAAAACATTTGTCAGCTTATTCCTTTGGCTTTAATCTGTACCGGTTTCTACTATTTCTACAATATTTTTGTCTCTATAGATTGCAGCTGCAGCAGCCTGAACAGCTGGCTTCAATGGATACCAGACAATCGAAACTAAATGTCTTAGCTTATAGCCTCGGTTGCATGCACCGATATTAATTAATTGATATCTTTAATACCAATTGTTGAATATATGTTCAAGAGACAATCATGACATATGATAACACTAATGAGTCTTTATGGTAAAAACACATTAGTAAGGGTCTATATGTACCAAAGGTCTGGCATGCTTGAGAGAATCATATTAGCTACCGCTGTCTCTTCCTATGGTTGCAGACGCTCGATACGTCGACACCGCTTCTCTCGATATGCATGGTGTTAGCACACCGACATTACGATATTTCATCTTCACACGTATGGATATACCATGGTGACACTGTTGTTACTGTGGTGTTGATAAATAACGAACTTGTGGAGGATGGGCAAATGTGTTGTTGTTGGTACGCAAGGACATTCGATGACTTCCATGTAACACCCAAATTCTGAATTTGGAATTGGTAGAAGAAATCTGAACAAAGTATCATTGGGAAATAAGAAAATGAGGAGAAAAAGAATTTTTTTTAAAACCATTTATACATTTCATGAAATAAATAAACAAGGAGAATAAAACTTAAACTAGTAATAATAAAATAATTTGGTTTATATTCACCTTTGGATTCCAATTGATATATTTGAAAATCTGAAAACTAAAATAGAAGTATAAATTTGAATTTGGAATAGAAAATAGAAAATAAATGGGAAGGGAAGAACTAAAGAAAATACTACATAAAATAAAATAAAAATCAGAATAAACATCCTTCACACTTATATTATTAAATTATACCATTCAAACTGAGGACAAGTTATTCACAAAGTTTGAATTTAAACTTGAACTCAAAATTGGATTTGAAAATGGAGAAAAGAAAATAGAAAATAAAAAGAAAAAAAAAAGCCACATGGGCCGACCTCTACCCATCTCGGCCCAACTTTGAATTTCCTTCGCGCGGCCCATTTAACCATACACGCGCCGACGGGTGGGCCCTCGGTGTCAGTCACCGCGCACGCTCCTTCCTTCTTGTTTCGCTGACGGGCGGGACCCACGCGTCAGCTCCTTCCCTTCCCCCGTGTAACAGAACCCGAGTCGCGCGGGCGTCGCTCAGGCGTCTAACCAGTGGATTCGCGGCTGCGTAGGAATCACTCGGGGCTGGGTCCTATCTGGCGGCGCGCTTGCCTCAGCTCATTGAACCGCGGATTGGGGGGACTACGGAGCAGGTGCTTCATCTTCAACGACAGCGATTTTCACGGCATCAAACAGAGAGAGAATTTGGGGACTGCGATTTGATGCGGATCGTTGCGCGTGACCGAGATCTTCGCCGCGCGGACCTCTGGATGGGGTCGGCCATGATTACCCTCGCCCCGGGCTATAAATTGGGCCTACAACCTCCTCCCCTCACCTCATCCGGTCCGCCACCATCGCCGTTGCCCGAGAGAGAAGTGGGGAGCGAATCGCGCCGCCGGGGAACGTTGGTCGCGTGTGCACCGTGAGCTTCGTCGTGGTGCGGCGAAGGTGGCCGTGGCTCCTGCGCTATGGTTGGACCGCCGGTGTGCTGGCAATTTCTTGCCGGAGCACCGTCCCTGCCGTGGTGCCGCCGCATACCGTGGCCAGCTCGCCTTGACCATCGATTGGAGGTAAGCCGCTAACCATAGGATTCGCCTAGTTCTCCTCTTCGCGTAGGGGCGTCTGGTGTGTAGTTTGGGGGCTTGATTGGCCGTATGGCTCATCGCCGGCCATGGCGCCGCCGCCCCTGGTGACCGGTGCCGCCGTGTTCTACTGTGGATTGGGGAAGAAAACTGGAGCCGTTGGTCAACTGATGGACGGCTCGGATTTCCTTTGGGGTACCGCTTCGGGCCGATCAATCTCATTCGATGATCAGTAATCCAACGACTGGCGTGTGTTACGATCGTGACCTTGGATCTATGATCCGATGGCTGCTGTGTGACACCGGTTTGAGGAAATCAGGATCTAATCGGGGCGCTCCGTGGTCGATCTGACGGCCCATATCACCGGATACCCCTTTCGCGTGGCAAATTTTATAAAGAGCCCCTCGGGTTCCGTTGAATCAACCCGCCGTCCTGGGGGTATTGTACACTGTGTCTGGGAATTCTTGCGCCGAGCCCCCTGACCTTTCTTATAATTGAGGCCCAGTCCAGAACTCGTTTAAATTGAATAAATAAAATAGAAAATGGATTTTTAATATGAAAATAATTGCTAGAACTTAGATAATTCATAGAAAATTCATTTTAACTCCAAATTGAACCATTCCAGTTTCTAAAATTTTGTAATAATATTCTTCATCATTTAGTGCCTCTGTTTTGTCATGAAAACAATTAGAAATTTACTCTCTCACTTAATTCATTTTAAACACATAAAACCTTTGAAAATTCATAACTTAAAATCTATAACTCCAAAATTAATGATTCCTATTCCTATGATCTTATTTTAATATGTATATTATTAATGTGTAATTTGTTCTTATGTTTGGTGTAATGTTAATTTTGTCTATACCATGTTTGTTTGAATTACTACGACTAGCAGTGAGGTCACGTGTCACCTGAAGATCATCCTGGTACCTGGATTCTCAAGGCCCAGGCAAGTTGTGCCCTTGATCACTTCTTTTTACCTACTCATGTTCTAATTAATCATAATGATCTGCATAGGTTAATTTTGATGGGACCCAATAGGTTACCCTAGTTTGTCTATCTTTATACCTTGTTTACCACTGAACTTTCTGGGTAGTACTTGCTAGTGCTATATGTGGTTTTGGGTATGGAGATACACTATCCATGGTTACATTTTTGTTATCAGTTGTTATTTATTGTTCATGTTGAGATCATTATGTTAATTGGAACATGGAGAACCACCCGGGAAAACAGTGCTACCACAGGGGTTTAATGGGACGCCCTTGGCTGATTAATTAGGAAAGCTAGTGGAAGACTACCTTACCCGAAAGGGGCAAGGGCAGTAGGGGAGAGGTCAGTGCGGGGAGGCCCTCGGGAGGATTTTGCTGCGATGGCGGTCCTGCAAGGGATTCCTGTACTGGATCTTCCTATAAACTGTAGCGGGTTTTCGGAAGCTAGTGGAACTTTGTAAAGGCCTCGTAGTGGATCCCTAGCCATTCACCTCGGAAGTGTCTAAGGGCCTTGCAAACCCTGGCGACATGGGATACACGACTTGTGGGTAAAGATGCGCAACCTCTGCAGAGTGTAAAACTGGTATACTAGTCCGTGCTCACGGTCATGAGCGGCTCGGACACTCACATGATTAATTTATGGAACTAAACTCAATTTGTCATATGCATTGCATTGCAGGTGATGTGGTTACTTTTGTTCTACTACTTAATTGGGTTTGGTATTTACTTATACTTAGTAACTGCTAATAAAATTTTGACCAACTTTAAAAGCAATGCTCAGCTCTAACCATCCTCTTTGGTAAGCCTTACACTTCACGTGAGCTCCCACCTTTGGCGAGTTCATGCACATTATTCCCCACAACTTGTTGAGCGATGAACGTATGTGAGCTCACTCTTGCTGTCTCACATACACCACAGGTCAAGACCAGGTACTGCAGGATGATGCTCATGGAGGATGCCGTGATGAGTTCGTGAGTGGTCTAGGTCGTCGTCTCCCAGTCAACTTTGGGTTGCTGGACCGTTGTCTCCTTATAATGTAATTATTTATTTTGTATAGAACTCCTGTTATATATAAAGTTGTGACATTCGATCCTGTGCCACTATACATCATATGTATGAGACTTGGTCCCAGCATACCTGGTGTTTATGTCAACCCCGGGTTTTGGACCTCTAAAATCCGGGTGTTACAGAAGTGGTATCAGAGGAATGTTGACTGTAGGACGAAACCTAGATAGAACTGGACAACCATTATCTACTTACCTTTGCTACTCTGATTCTTTTCTAAACTTTTCTTAATCCTTTCTCATCTATTTCCGCTTTACTCTGATTATTCTTACCTTTATCTTTCTAAGAACAAATGTGGATTTCACACTTTGAAATCCTGTGCCTAAAGTGACTTTAGGAATAGGAGACCTAATCCTAGGAACAAAAACAAAACTATTTTTATAAGTGTCTATGTATTTGAATGTTTGTTATTATGATACTTGTTTGATTTGGATCTTTGATTGAGTGTGATGGGTTGTGGAGTAATGTCCACAATTGCATCTGCATATACACATAGGTATAAAAATATATTTACAAAATAACTAGACAACCTAGATTATCCCCATTGGAACATATCTAGCTTAAGAGATTTATCTTATCATAAAAGCTCTCATTCTAACCAATTCATCTTATCTTAAAAGATTCTTCCTTACCTTAATAGATCCATCTCATCTTAAAAGATACTCATCTTATCTTGAAAAGATTTTATCTCATCCTAATAGACCTAACTGACCTCGAAAGATTCTATCTTATCTTATGGATTCATCTTGCCCTAAATTGAATATTTATCCCACTCTAAGAATAACAACCATGATCTAATTAAAATTTATGAGATCCTATCTAGTCTAATCTAGTTATACCAATCTAACCTAAAATTGGTGCCCTAGACTAACTTTACCATATACAACCACCTAACCATATGCAACTACCTTACCCATCAGATAGTTGCATAACCCCTCTGTTTTAACCTAACAGAGATTTTTAACATATCCTGATAAAATATATCCTACCCAGGAAGATCTATCTAACTTTAACTAGTCTCATCTAGCCATATCCAATCTAATCTAGATCCCATCTAATCTCATATGATCTAATCTAGTGTGGCTACTTAAATATGATAATTAATACTGGTGAAATAGATTAGACCCTCTCCACATGTTTTAACTTAGTTCACCCTACACTAAATAAAGAATGAGAAACCAACCCAACCAATAGAGTCTTGATGGATTGCATGATCTGCCTATCCCCACCTAACATCACACAAATTTTAATCTACATCACGTAGTCTATCTCATCCATATCTATCTTAACCATATTCCCCAGCCCGATAATATACACTAACTCTTAATCAATGAGACAAGACCGAAGAAGATGATCAACTTCATCAAGGGAGAATGAGCACCAACTCAAGTCTTCAAGGATCAAGTGAGGTCACCAAGATGAACCAAGATCCACAAATTTTGGATGGAGTCTTGTCTTACCCTACTCTTTCTTACCCAAACCTATATATGCTTTAAAAAAAATATCTTCTATCCTGCATAATAAAGTGGCTATACCCATATATACTCATGCTTTCCTAATCACCTGATGATTTGTGTTATAAAAAAATGAGTTTTGGTATTAAAATCAATTAAAACAAACTAACTTATACACTACAAATAATGTCTTCTACATCCTTTCTCTTACAAATCTCGAGGACGAGATTATTTTTAAGGGGGGTAGGATTTGTAACACCCAAATTCTGAATTTGGAATTGGTAGAAGAAATCTGAACAAAGTATCATTGGGAAATAAGAAAATGAGGAGAAAAAGAATTTTTTTTAAAACCATTTATACATTTCATGAAATAAATAAACAAGGAGAATAAAACTTAAACTAGTAATAATAAAATAATTTGGTTTATATTCACCTTTGGATTCCAATTGATATATTTGAAAATCTGAAAACTAAAATAGAAGTATAAATTTGAATTTGGAATAGAAAATAGAAAATAAATGGGAAGGGAAGAACTAAAGAAAATACTACATAAAATAAAATAAAAATCAGAATAAACATCCTTCACACTTATATTATTAAATTATACCATTCAAACTGAGGACAAGTTATTCACAAAGTTTGAATTTAAACTTGAACTCAAAATTGGATTTGAAAATGGAGAAAAGAAAATAGAAAATAAAAAGAAAAAAAAAGCCACATGGGCCGACCTCTACCCATCTCGGCCCAACTTTGAATTTCCTTCGCGCGGCCCATTTAACCATACACGCGCCGACGGGTGGGCCCTCGGTGTCAGTCACCGCGCACGCTCCTTCCTTCTTGTTTCGCTGACGGGCGGGACCCACGCGTCAGCTCCTTCCCTTCCCCCGTGTAACAGAACCCGAGTCGCGCGGGCGTCGCTCAGGCGTCTAACCAGTGGATTCGCGGCTGCGTAGGAATCACTCGGGGCTGGGTCCTATCTGGCGGCGCGCTTGCCTCAGCTCATTGAACCGCGGATTGGGGGGACTACGGAGCAGGTGCTTCATCTTCAACGACAGCGATTTTCACGGCATCAAACAGAGAGAGAATTTGGGGACTGCGATTTGATGCGGATCGTTGCGCGTGACCGAGATCTTCGCCGCGCGGACCTCTGGATGGGGTCGGCCATGATTACCCTCGCCCCGGGCTATAAATTGGGCCTACAACCTCCTCCCCTCACCTCATCCGGTCCGCCACCATCGCCGTTGCCCGAGAGAGAAGTGGGGAGCGAATCGCGCCGCCGGGGAACGTTGGTCGCGTGTGCACCGTGAGCTTCGTCGTGGTGCGGCGAAGGTGGCCGTGGCTCCTGCGCTATGGTTGGACCGCCGGTGTGCTGGCAATTTCTTGCCGGAGCACCGTCCCTGCCGTGGTGTCCGCCGCATACCGTGGCCAGCTCGCCTTGACCATCGATTGGAGGTAAGCCGCTAACCATAGGATTCGCCTAGTTCTCCTCTTCGCGTAGGGGCGTCTGGTGTGTAGTTTGGGGGCTTGATTGGCCGTATGGCTCATCGCCGGCCATGGCGCCGCCGCCCCTGGTGACCGGTGCCGCCGTGTTCTACTGTGGATTGGGGAAGAAAACTGGAGCCGTTGGTCAACTGATGGACGGCTCGGATTTCCTTTGGGGTACCGCTTCGGGCCGATCAATCTCATTCGATGATCAGTAATCCAACGACTGGCGTGTGTTACGATCGTGACCTTGGATCTATGATCCGATGGCTGCTGTGTGACACCGGTTTGAGGAAATCAGGATCTAATCGGGGCGCTCCGTGGTCGATCTGACGGCCCATATCACCGGATACCCCTTTCGCGTGGCAAATTTTATAAAGAGCCCCTCGGGTTCCGTTGAATCAACCCGCCGTCCTGGGGGTATTGTACACTGTGTCTGGGAATTCTTGCGCCGAGCCCCCTGACCTTTCTTATAATTGAGGCCCAGTCCAGAACTCGTTTAAATTGAATAAATAAAATAGAAAATGGATTTTTAATATGAAAATAATTGCTAGAACTTAGATAATTCATAGAAAATTCATTTTAACTCCAAATTGAACCATTCCAGTTTCTAAAATTTTGTAATAATATTCTTCATCATTTAGTGCCTCTGTTTTGTCATGAAAACAATTAGAAATTTACTCTCTCACTTAATTCATTTTAAACACATAAAACCTTTGAAAATTCATAACTTAAAATCTATAACTCCAAAATTAATGATTCCTATTCCTATGATCTTATTTTAATATGTATATTATTAATGTGTAATTTGTTCTTATGTTTGGTGTAATGTTAATTTTGTCTATACCATGTTTGTTTGAATTACTACGACTAGCAGTGAGGTCACGTGTCACCTGAAGATCATCCTGGTACCTGGATTCTCAAGGCCCAGGCAAGTTGTGCCCTTGATCACTTCTTTTTACCTACTCATGTTCTAATTAATCATAATGATCTGCATAGGTTAATTTTGATGGGACCCAATAGGTTACCCTAGTTTGTCTATCTTTATACCTTGTTTACCACTGAACTTTCTGGGTAGTACTTGCTAGTGCTATATGTGGTTTTGGGTATGGAGATACACTATCCATGGTTACATTTTTGTTATCAGTTGTTATTTATTGTTCATGTTGAGATCATTATGTTAATTGGAACATGGAGAACCACCCGGGAAAACAGTGCTACCACAGGGGTTTAATGGGACGCCCTTGGCTGATTAATTAGGAAAGCTAGTGGAAGACTACCTTACCCGAAAGGGGCAAGGGCAGTAGGGGAGAGGTCAGTGCGGGGAGGCCCTCGGGAGGATTTTGCTGCGATGGCGGTCCTGCAAGGGATTCCTGTACTGGATCTTCCTATAAACTGTAGCGGGTTTTCGGAAGCTAGTGGAACTTTGTAAAGGCCTCGTAGTGGATCCCTAGCCATTCACCTCGGAAGTGTCTAAGGGCCTTGCAAACCCTGGCGACATGGGATACACGACTTGTGGGTAAAGATGCGCAACCTCTGCAGAGTGTAAAACTGGTATACTAGCCGTGCTCACGGTCATGAGCGGCTCGGACACTCACATGATTAATTTATGGAACTAAACTCAATTTGTCATATGCATTGCATTGCAGGTGATGTGGTTACTTTTGTTCTACTACTTAATTGGGTTTGGTATTTACTTATACTTAGTAACTGCTAATAAAATTTTGACCAACTTTAAAAGCAATGCTCAGCTCTAACCATCCTCTTTGGTAAGCCTTACACTTCACGTGAGCTCCCACCTTTGGCGAGTTCATGCACATTATTCCCCACAACTTGTTGAGCGATGAACGTATGTGAGCTCACTCTTGCTGTCTCACATACACCACAGGTCAAGACCAGGTACTGCAGGATGATGCTCATGGAGGATGCCGTGATGAGTTCGTGAGTGGTCTAGGTCGTCGTCTCCCAGTCAACTTTGGGTTGCTGGACCGTTGTCTCCTTATAATGTAATTATTTATTTTGTATAGAACTCCTGTTATATATAAAGTTGTGACATTCGATCCTGTGCCACTATACATCATATGTATGAGACTTGGTCCCAGCATACCTGGTGTTTATGTCAACCCCGGGTTTTGGACCTCTAAAATCCGGGTGTTACATTCCACTACATCAATGTGTCCTTCCACTGTGTTGCGCGTCTAGTAGTAGAAATGCATGATTCTGTAGTTACATGCAATCTTGGTTAAACATGGTAGATATGCTAGTGTGTATCGTGCATGATTTACATTAGTGGTACCAGAGCTAGGTCATGCACAATTTTTGATCTAGATTATTTGCATATAGGTGATACTCCTAGTATATTGCATCTATTTTTCTTTGGTTATAGCACCACTTAGGACAAATGAGGTAATTGCCGGTATAGTCGCATATCTCTACTGACTAGAATCACCGTAGGGATAACAATACATGTATCTTTTAGATTGAGAAAGTCAAGAAATCTGAATTGGATATACTGTTATGGCTCTATGTCACACAATTGTCAATATGATTGACAGTAAAAATAGAGACATTTAGCTTGTCTCGAAATCAACTAGATTTGATTAATCTGGTGATATTTATATAGAGCTTTCAGTGATGTGACCAGGAATTTCTGAGTGTACGACACAGATTATTTGGACAAACCATTTTCATACCGCATGGTAGTATCCGACTCTCCACCTAGCATGGTTTTATAGAGAATATTATGAATAATATGACCCAAATATAGAAACCACATATAGGACTTGATGATGTAGATCACCATGATAAATGGATGACTTCTATCCTACATTTAATATAATTATCTGCGATGGTTTATTTTCCTACCTTACTATCCACCCATGTACTAAATATGATAGGATAGTTTCCCTAAAAAATTAAAGAGTTTATTTTGATACCCTTCCAATTACTATGTTTATATAGATTCTAATCATCACTTGGTGGGCCTACCAAAGCAAAGTCTCATTGATTATTTTAATCTAATAGGGTAAGTCCTAGACAGTTGCTAAAGATGAAGGGCAAAGGTGAGGGCAAGGCTAAAGATGAGATCTCAAAGCTAAATGCAAAGTCTAAGTCTGGCCTTTCTTCTAAAGACAAAAATTTCATGTGGTGACCTTGAGAAACGGTCTAGGAACTACAAGAAGTACTTACAAGATTAAGGAAATTGAGACTTCTATTTTGTGTATATATGTTATTGAAATTAATCTGGCTATTTCTTTTAGTGAATCATGGGTATTTGATATCAGATCGATGATTCATACTTGCAAATCATTGCAAGGACTAAAAAGGACTAGAATATTTGCTACAAATGAGTTGAATATGTGTGTAGGCAATAGAGCAAAGGTTGTTGCACTAGCCATCGACACTTATCAAGTGCCACTTGTACACATTTTAGAAAGATCTTAACAAATACCTAATCCAGAGAATTCCTAATTTTCAATAGCAATAGATATCTAAGTTTTATAGCTTGCCATGGTTATTATTGTAGAAGATTTTCAAACCTTGCCTTATGCCCTCATTTCATGGCTTCATGATTGTTATAGAAATTTCTAAATTTTTTGTTTTGTTTCTGTTGGTACCTCAAGATTGGGGCACCCACTACTGCTGGATCAAGGTGGACCCTCCAGGATCGTTGGAGCTTTGTCTTCTAGTTGCACTGGACAGTCCGGTGCCGCACCGGACATGTACTGTTCACTGTCCGATGCGCCTCTGGCGGCTGCTCTGACTTCTGCGCGCACTGTCCGCGCACTATAGCGTTTATAGGTGTTCGTTGCAGTCGACCGTTGCACTGTTAGCCGTTGCTCCGCTGGTGCACCGGATAGTTCGGTGGCACACCGGACAATCTGGTGAATTATAGTGGAGCGACGCCTGAGAAACCCGAAGGTGGCGAGTTTGGAGTTGTACGGTCCTGGTGCACCGGACACTGTCTGGTGGCATACCAGACAGTCCGGTGTGCCAGATCAGGGCACCCTTCGGTTCCTTTGCTCCTTTGCTTTTGAACCCTAACTTTGATCTTTTATTGGTTTGCGTTGAACCTTTATGCACCTGTGGAATATATAATCTAGAACAAACTAGTTAGTCCAATCATTTGTGTTGGGCATTCAACCACCAAAATTATTTATAGGAAAAGGTTAAACCTTATTTCCCTTTCAATCTCCCCCTTTTTGGTGATTGATGCCAACACAAACCAAAGAAAATATATAAGTGCAGAATTGAACTAGTTTGCATAAGGTAAGTGCATAGGTTACTTAGAATTAAATCAATTTATACTTTTACTTGATATGCATGGTTGCTTTCTTTTATTTTAACATTTTGGACCACATTTGCACCACTTGTTTTGTTTTTTGCAAATCTTTTTGGAAATTCTTTTTCAAAGTCTTTTGCAAATAGTCAAAGGTATATGAATAAGATTGTAAGAAGCATTTTCAAGATTTGAAATTTCTCCCCCTGTTTCAAATGCTTTTCCTTTGACTAAACAAAACTCCCCCTGAATAAAATTCTCCTCTTAGCTTTCAAGAGGGTTTTAAATAGATATCAATTGGAAATATATTTAGATGCTAATTTTGAAAATATACCAATTGAAAATCAACATACCAATTTGAAATTAAACATACCAATTTAAAAAATTTCAAAAAGTGGTGGTGCGGTCCTTTTGCTTTGGGCTTAATATTTCTCCCCCTTTGGCATTAATCGCCAAAAACGGAGACTTTGTGAGCCATTTATACTTTCTCCCCATTGGTAAATGAAATATGAGTGAAAGATTATACCAAATTTGGACAGTGATGCGGAGTGACGGCGAAGGATAAACGATACCGTTAGAGTGGAGTGGAAGCCTTGTCTTCGCCGAAGACTCCATTTCCCTTTCAATCTACGACTTAGCATAGAAATACACTTGAAAACACATTAGTCGTAGCCACGAAAGAGATATGATCAAAGGTATACAAATGAGCTATGTGTGTAATGTTTCAATCAAAGTTTCGAGAATCAAGAATATTTAGCTCATTCCTAAGTTTGCTAAAGGTTTTATCATCTAATGGTTTGGTAAAGATATCGACTAATTGTTCTTTGGTGCTAACATAAGCAATCTCGATATCACCCCTTTGTTGGTGATCCCTCAAAAAGTGATACCGAATGTCTATGTGCTTAGTGCGGCTGTGTTCAACGGGATTATCCGCCATGCAGATAGCACTCTCATTGTCACATAGGAGAGGGACTTTGCTCAATTTGTAGCCATAGTCCCTAAGGTTTTGCCTCATCCAAAGTAATTGCACACAACAATGTCCTGCGGCAATATACTTGGCTTCGGCGGTAGAAAGAGCTATTGAGTTTTGTTTCTTTGAAGTCCAAGACACCAGGGATCTCCCTAGAAACTGACAAGTCCCTGATGTGCTCTTCCTATCAATTTTACACCCTGCCCAATTGGCATCTGAATATCCTATTAAATCAAAGGTGGATCCCTTGGGGTACCAAAGACCAAATTTAGGAGTGTAAACTAAATATCTCATGATTCTTTTCACGGCCCTAAGGTGAACTTCCTTAGGATCGGCTTGGAATCTTGCACACATGCATATAGAAAGCATACTATCTGGTCGAGATGCACATAAATAGAGTAAAGATCCTATCATCGACCGGTATACCTTTTGGTCTACGGATTTACCTCCCGTGTCGAGGTCGAGATGCCCATTAGTTCCCATGGGTGTCCTGATGGGCTTGGCATCCTTCATTCCAAACTTGTTGAGTATGTCTTGAATGTACTTTGTTTGGCTGATGAAGGTGCCATCTTGGAGTTGCTTGACTTGAAATCCTAGAAAATATTTCAACTTCCCCATCATAGACATCTCGAATTTCGGAATCATGATCCTACTAAACTCTTCACAAGTAGATTTGTTAGTAGACCCAAATATAATATCATCAACATAAATTTGGCATACAAACAAAACTTTTGAAATGGTTTTAGTAAAGAGAGTAGGATCGACTTTACTGACTCTGAAGCCATTAGTGATAAGAAAATCTCTTAGGCATTCATACCATGCTGTTGGGGCTTGCTTGAGCCCATAAAGCGCCTTTGAGAGTTTATAAACATGGTTAGGGTACTCACTATCTTCAAAGCCGAGAGGTTGCTCAACATAGACCTATTCGCCCCATTTGATCACTTTTTTGGTCCTTCAGGATCTAATAGTTATGTATAATTTAGAGTCTCTTGTTTAATGGCCAGATATTTCTAATTAATCTAAGAATTTATGATATTTTTTAATTTTTTATCATGTCTGATGAGAATTAACATAAAGGCTCAATTGGGTCCTGAATTAATAATAGAGTGAAAATTAATCCAGAGGCTCTATTAGAACCTTCAATTAGTAATACCAAGATATATATAAGATAGTAGAGTATAGTTTAAATGTTGGCATTGTTCATTCTTTCTTTTGTTATTTAATTTATGCTTTCCACGGTGGTTAGTGGTTACTTCTGAAGGGTCCAAATAATGCATGAAGAGTTTGAGGACAAGAAGTCTGCCCTAAAAATAGCGATGCAAAGGCATGGTGTCCAAGCCATACATATAGCGCACTAATTTTATCAGCAGAACAATGGTATTTATAGGTCCTAGTGCCCAGGCAACAAGAGACACGAATAAAGCATCGATCACGACAAGATGGCGTGCACAAACAATGCGATGAGAGCCTTGTTCCTCCTGGTCCTCTTCTGCATCGTGCATGGTGAGAAGGAAGAGTCAAAGGGCATCGATGCGAAAGCGTCCGGGCCTGGTGGGTCCTTCGACATCACCAAGTTGGGCGCCTCCGGCAATGGCAAGACAGACAGCACGAAGGCTGTGCAGGAGGCATGGGCATCGGCGTGCGGCGGCACTGGGAAGCAGACAATCCTCATACCCAAGGGTGACTTCCTTGTCGGACAACTCAACTTCACAGGCCCTTGCAAGGGCGACGTGACCATCCAGGTGGATGGCAATCTGCTGGCGACCACGGACCTAAGCCAGTACAAGGACCATGGTAATTGGATCGAGATTCTACGTGTGGATAACCTGGTCATCACCGGCAAGGGAAACCTTGACGGGCAGGGCCCAGCCGTGTGGAGCAAGAACTCCTGCACCAAGAAGTACGACTGCAAGATCCTTCCCAACTCGCTGGTGATGGACTTCGTGAACAACGGGGAGGTGTCCGGGGTCACGCTGCTCAACTCCAAGTTCTTCCACATGAACATGTACCGGTGCAAGGACATGCTGATCAAGGACGTGACCGTGACGGCGCCCGGGGACAGCCCCAACACGGATGGCATCCACATGGGCGACTCATCCGGGATCACGATCACCAACACCGTCATTGGCGTCGGTGACGACTGCATCTCCATCGGCCCCGGGACCTCCAAGGTGAACATCACCGGCGTGACCTGCGGCCCTGGCCACGGCATCAGCATCGGCAGCCTAGGGCGGTACAAGGACGAGAAGGACGTCACGGACATCAACGTCAAGGATTGCACTCTTAAGAAGACGATGTTCGGCGTCCGCATCAAGGCGTACGAGGACGCCGCCTCCGTGCTCACCGTCTCCAAGATCCACTACGAGAATATCAAGATGGAGGACTCAGCCAACCCCATCTTCATCGACATGAAGTACTGCCCCAACAAGTTGTGTACTGCCAACGGCGCCTCCAAGGTCACCGTCAAGGATGTCACCTTCAAGAACATCACCGGCACCTCCTCCACCCCGGAGGCCGTTAGCCTGCTCTGCACTGCCAAGGTCCCATGCACCGGCGTCACCATGGATGACGTCAACGTCGAGTATAGCGGCACCAACAACAAGACCATGGCTATATGCACGAACGCCAAGGGCAGCACCAAGGGTTGCCTCAAGGAGCTTGCATGCTTCTAGACCCTCCATCGACTGACCCATCTCTCTAGTTATAATTTTTCTCTCGTCCTTGCATTGCCCATTAGATGCTATCCATTGGTAACGCACAACAGTAAAACGACAGACATCCGACAGCTATATTATGTTCGACGGTGTAACACCCTGAATTTGAGGGTATAAAATTTCTTCTCCAAATACCAACCAAATTCAGGGGTTACCTCTTGTCTCTCTCTCTCTTTTCCTTTTGATTAAAAGTAAGTGAATTAGGCGAGGGTTTAATTATTTATTTTGTCAAAACTTATGTGAGTCATGAAATGTTGCATCATGCTGAGCCTAAATTATTCTTTTGTTTGATGCACATGTTTGAATTGGTTTGAATTTGAAATTTGGTTTGAGTTTGATTTGAAAACCATAGAGAAATTAAAATAGAAAAGACATTAGAAATTTCAAAAAAAGAAAAGGAAAGCAGCTCAAACCTCCTCCCTCCTTGGCCTTTCGGCCCATCCAGCCCAATTAACCGCCCGCATCCGCTGACAAGCGGGCCCCACCTATCGGCGCCACGCTCGCTCGCCCTCTCCCTCTCTTCTCAGTGGGACCGCCTCGTCAGCACCGCGCGTTCCCTCGCTGACTCGCGACCCCTATTGTCAGACCCATCCCCTCCCCTACAACTGTCGCGCCTGTGCCCATGGCGTGCCCCATGCGGTCAAAGCGTGCCCACGTCCCCACGACCTGCCCATGTCACCCGAGTGCTAGGTGAAGACCCCGAACACTCCCTCAGCTCACCCCTGCCTCACACTCGCTCTTTCCCTACCCTCGCACTCACCCAGCCGCAGCGCCGCCCCCCGCTGTTGCTTCACCTTTCTGCTGTCGCCGCTGGACTTCTGACAGCGCTTTGGCCATGGTGAGCTTTGCCTGAGCTTGGCGCACCGGGAAAACACGGTTGTTTCCCCTTTCCTTAAATCCTCTACCCGATCTGCGCTCTACCTCTCCCCTGCGCAGGTCGGAGCTCGCCGCCGTCGTGATTCTTCAATGTCCGGCCAACCAGAGCCCCATCGCGCCGTGCCAAGCTGCCCGAAGCACCGTATCTGGGTAAGTGACATTCTTGTGTCCCTCTTTTGCGCCAATTCTGCTATGCGTGGGGGATTTCGGCCGACGAAGTTGCCCCTCGCCGCGCCGCAGCATCTTCACGGTAATCTGGACCTTTGGTCGGAGATCGGACGGCTAGCGCAACCCCATACCCCTTTGTGTGGCAGTTTTGCTAAAGAGACCCTCGCTTTTTAGAAATCAACCCGCTGTCCCTGGTTTTCATGCGCAGGCCTCTGTAATCTTACGGATTGAACCCTAGACTTCTATTTATTCACAAATTTAGGCCTAATTTTGTATTTTAAACTTCAAAACCTGTTTATTTCATATCTTTTGCATATGAACTTCAAATTGAGTGATTCAAATTGCAAAATGTTCATAGGATTATTATCTGTCCAAATAAATTATGATCATTCACTGTCTGTACATGTTAATTTTATGCCTAGACTATAGGTTAGTATATGTAATAGTTTGTTTACTATATAAGAAAATAAAAAGGAAAACCCTAATGGTAATTAGATGTTTAACCTTGTGAGATTAATAATATGTAATGTATGAATTTATCCCTGGTATAATTTTGTGTCTCACTAAAATTAGTGGAATTAAAATTATGCAATCCATGGAGATAGATAATATTTAGGGAATCACAAACCACTAGTGTGCCAGTTCACTCTAGCACCTAAGTTGACCTTTTGTGTTTACATTGCTCTATCAAACTTGTGTTCACTTGGTTGTATATGTTTGGTGTATTGTTCATTTGTCTTTATCCAATTGCATTGAATGCATGATCGCTTTGTTTAGACAATGAGAAGCTCGTGGTTCCTTACTATGTTGCTGAAGATCTTCCTGAGCAACAACCTGGTGAAGGCAAGAGTCCTCTGACCTACTATGTCCTACTTACTTTATAGTTCACCGTCCCACATTACATTATTTAAACCTAAGGATTAACTAGTCTGTATTTACCTTATCCTTGTTTACCTTTTTGGGTTTCTAAGCTTTATGCTATTGCTTTAACTTAATCAATGGACATGATGTGAATCTTTATGATACAATGATGTTATCTCGATGATGATCTTGTGATACTTTAGGGGACTCAGGCTGTTTCCTGAGTACCACTCCGTAAGGACCTGTTCATTGAGTGACCACCTGGGATAACAGTACAACTATGAGTGTGGAATGGGACACCCTTAGCTGATTAATTAGAGGAACTTGAGGTGTAGTTGGCTTCGCCGTAGGGCGTCTATGGGGTCTAGGCACAACACTTGCTCTGCCGATGCTGGTTGCCGAGATTCTTTCGATTTGGTTTTGTTAGTCACCCTTCCTGTGGGGGGAATTATTGTGTTTATCAAACTAGAGAAACCTAACGGGCGGCTATGACCTCTAGGGAATCTTTGTAAAGGCTACGTAGTGTATCCCTAGCCATTCACCTCGGTTGTGAAGATCGAGTTTGTAGAACCTAGGCTGGAAAGGGATCACGACTCGTGGGTAAAGTGTGCAACCTCTGCAGAGTGTTAGAAACTGGTATATCAGCCGTGCTCACGGTTAAGAGCAGTCTTGGGATCCTTTTGATTAGAAGAACTTTGGATACTTTTATGATTATGGTTAATGATGATAAATATAACTTTGATCTCTGGTATTTCCTCTTGGAGGGAGTACTTTTAGGTAATAACTAGGTTTATTGCTAAAACATGGCTTTACTACTAGGTAATAAATATCTGACCAACTAAAAGCAATTACTTAACCTTAACTCCACATACAGCTAGTCCACATTAGCCAAACGGGACATTTGCTGAGTATGTTGATGTGTACTCACCCTTGCTTTAAAAACCACCCCACCCAAGGTTGTCGCCACTATATTCAGTGCTCAGGAGGAGATGTAGCAACATGGAGGACTTTGAGGAGTTCCAGGACTGCGATGAGTTCTAGTTATGTTAGTGGTGAACCTCTAGTCGGCTGCCGATGAAGGCTTTATCTGCTACGCTCGCTTTTACGCACTTTGATAATAGTAATGACAATGTTATGTTAATGACTCCGTGGATGTCTTGGACATCTTGATGTAATAAAGTACTATTTCCACTATTTACTTTGAGCAATGTGTGATGATGTCCAATTATGTAATCGCTATGTAAGTGAGTTTCTGATCCTGGCACGTACATGGTTCGCATTCTGTTTACCTTCCAAAACCGGGTGACAGACGACCTCCTAGGTGGCCGTCGGATAGAACGTTATATCCGATGGCCTAAGGCAGCCGTCGGACATAAGATCCTACGTTCGACGACTGTTAGACGGACCGTTAGACATAAGGTTATTTTCGATGGCTATCAGATAAGCCATCAGACATAACCTTATGTCCGACGGTCGCCAAGGAGGCCGTCGGACATAAGGGATTTAAACCCCGTCAGCGCCCGCCCGCGTCGTTTCAGTTCCATTCTTCAAGGAACACACAAGCCGAGGCCGCCGCCACCCACCAGCCGCCGCCGCCACCGAGCACCTCCCCAGCCGGCGACGGCGCCCGCCCTGCCCCCGACGCTGCCCGAGCCCATGGCCACCTTCGTCACCGTCCTTGATGCCGCCGGAGTCGCTCCGATGCAGCCCGCGCCCGCCTCAGCCTCTGCCCCCGCCCCCGACGCTGTCGGCGCCTGCCTCGACCCCACCGGTGCTCGCTTCACTGGCTCTACGCCCAGCTAAGTGGGTAATTTTGTAACTTTTAGTATAATTTTGTATATGCATATAGATTGTTTGCTATTAGTTATGTTTAGTTTGTTATGCCCGACAACCTAAGTTTATTATGTAATTAAATTAGCTTGTTTTAGTTTATTTAGTGGTGCCTATATAATTTAAACTTTTAATTTCCGAGTGTAATTATTATGCCCTCGAAAATAAGATCATTTTATATGATTTAGGGTCCCGTGAAATGATTTTTCAATGTAATATTGTATTAGTGTGGTTTATTAGTAATCATAACTAATTAATTAACGTCTCGTATCTAGTATGGAGGAGGATCGTCGATGGATGTATGAAGGTTGGAAGAAAAGAGGTGCTTTATCAAGTGAGTGGGTTGCCAAGACTGACGCGTTTCTTGACCATGCTTTTGCTCGGTTGGAGACTGGAATCGATGTTAGGTGCCCTTGTAGCAAGTGTCGGAACATTTATTTCCTTGACAGGGACTATGTCGATAGATCTTTGTAAGAACGGTTATATGCCAGGCTATGAGGTGTGGGTGCACCACGGTGAGGACCCACCTCCTCGTATTGTATCGTAAGTTCAGTCACATGAAGAGGGGACTATGATAGGATGGAAGAGATGCTTGACGATGTACGCCATGAGCTTCTACCCGTCGATTTGGAGAACCCCGGTCAACCCTCCGATTATGAGGATCCTCCTATGCCTGAGGTTCAGAAGTTTTTCGAGCTCCTTAAAGCTACCGAAGAGCCGTTGCACGAGCACACGAAAGTGACCGTCCTTGTGTTCGTGACTCGACTTATGACTATTAAGTCTAAGTTTGCATTCTCAAACAACTGCTACAAGGAGCTTCTGAACTTGATCAATGATGTACTTCCAGAGAATCACAAGATGCCAAAGGACATGTATGAGTCCAAGAAGTTGCTATCTGGTCTCGATATGGACTACGAAAAAATCGATGTCTATGACAATAACTATATGATTTTCTGGAAGGAGACCATAAGTGAGAAGAAGTTTACAGTATGTGGTGAGCGTAGATTCGTAGTGGTTGAAAACGATGATGGCTTGACCGTGACGACCGAGATAGCACGTAAGCAGATTCGTTACATGCCTCTTATAACTCGGTTGAAACGTTTGTTCATTTCCAAGAATACAACCAGACACATGAGGTGGCACAAAGAAGGGGTACACTAGAATCCAGATGTCATGGCGCACCCAGCTGATACAGATGCATGGAAGGTACTAGATGCCTTTGATTCCATCTTTGCTATTGAAGTGTGAAATGCCCGCTTCAGTTTGCACTACAGGAAAACAGTTAATTCCCGTCGGCCAGGAACCGACTGGGAATAAGCACTAAACCGACGGGAATAAGTAATTCCCGTCGGTTTAGCCCTTATTCCCAGTCGGTTGTCAGCCGCCAGGCGTCCCTTGTCGGGGATACGGTTATTCCCGTCGGCCGCCGACGGGAATACGTAATCCCCGTCGGCCAATATCGAGCCGACGGGAATAAGGGCTAATTCCCGTCGGCCACTACAACCGACGGGCGTTACTAATTAATCCCCGTCGGCTGACCTGGCCGACGGGCGTTACCAATTGGCAATAGATGGTTTCTCACCTTTCAATCTAACTACACCATACTACTCATGTTGGCTCATATTTGTTGTTCCATACAACCTTCTGCCAGCTCTTTGCATGAAATCTGAATTTATTTTCTTATGTCTCGTAATACCTGGTCGGGATCATCCAAGAACAAAGATCGATGTGATGATGAGACCCCTGATTAAAGAATTGAAAATTTTGTGGGAAGGAGTCGAGGCGTACGATTGTTACAAGAAATAGAAGTTCAACCTGAGAGCTACGTTTTTATGGTCTATTCACGATTTTATGGCTTATGGTATCTTTGCTGGATGGAGTTGTCATGGGATTCTGACATTTCCGATATGGGCTGAAGACACTTTATGCTTCCGACTGAAGTTTGGTGGAAAGATATGTTACTTCGATTGCCATAGATGTTTTTTTGCTAGAGGATCACCCATTCAGGTTCGATAGGAATGCTTTTAAACAAGTTTTTGCATCTCATATCGTATTTTACTGATTCTTGTTTTGGGTACATGTTAATGCATCTATTTGCTTGCTCGAAAAACATTTCATGTAGGTGTCTGTGCCTTGGATAGCCACCCTATCATAGGGTTATCGGGCCTTGTGCAGGTGGTGGGCTTCCCTTGAGTTTCATGCCATTTTCGAAAGGAACATGGGAAACCGTGAAACTGAGTCGTTCCACAACTACGACGGTGATGGACATGTACACTTGGCTAAGCGAATGGTATGTCACATTATGTTGTAACTTCGAATTACATAGAAATGTGTCATTCTAACTTGTATGCACAGGAAGTCAAATCCGCCCGTACGCCTACGAATGTGGAGGTGTATATGCAAGGGCATAGGGGTTCTGATCCACAGAATCCTGATGTTTTATGCACTCAGACAACCATCGACCGTCTAGTGTGTTTTTGGTACTCTATTATGTGTTTGTGCATCAACCTGGTAATGAACATATATTTGGTATGTTTGCCTCTAGCCTTTGTATGGGCAGGAGATGGTTCAGCGCCATGGGCAGGACCACGATTGGAGGAACCAGCCAATCGACCCTCAGGCAGGATATGCTAGTGCAGGAGGACAAGCCCATGGACGATGAGAGTATTTGATTTGGATTTCAAAATTGTTCTCATATGCTTGTGATTGAACCGAGTCCATGGTTTACTCTACTAAGTGCATGGTTCACTCTTGTAGGTTGGGTATTTTTGATTCCATGATTGATTCTAGGGAGCTGAGACACCATGGACGATAGTCCACATCCTCGTCTTCACAGTCGTCCCGTTCTCGATCATCCGCCCAAGAGATAGAGATTGCAGTGTTGCGTCAGCATGCAGAGTATCATCAATCAGTTTTGAGGGAAACAAATGGAGTATCACAGGCAACAAGCTGAGTACCAGAAGAAGAAGGACGAGTATTATTCAAACCTCCAGGCCCATAATCAAGCTCTACTCTCGGTAAGTTGAAGTAACATTTTGTTCGTAACAACTAAAAACACATGATGTGTACCTTATTTTCTCAACAATGGCTTGCATCTAATTTGTAGCAACTAGCACAACAAGCGGGCGTCTCGATGCCGACATATGGGATGCCGCCTCTGGACTTTGCACTGTCGATGCCAATGTTGTTGCCTCCACCCCGCCTTAATTCCATATGGTATGTACACATATACGTGTGTGACATGTTCATAGTTGTCTTATGTGTTAAAATGAAAAACTTAGTGGTTAATATTTCATGTGGGTGTGTTATAGGGATTTCAGACACCTTCCGCTTCAGTTGCCGCACCTAGAGATGCGTCTGGTCAAGACGACGCATCGAATTCTTAGGTGAACAACCTTTTCAACACCTAGAGTCCAGCCGGAGGAAGTGGCTATAACTTGAACCAACCAGGTGACGGATATGAGTGATAGTTCATCAAATGTGTTTGATTTGGAACTATGTCAATGTTCATGTCAAGGACTATTGTGTCGAACTATGTCAATGTTTAATTTGGAACTATATGTTGATGTAAAAGACTTGTTGCAACTATTTGGAACTATATGTTTGTGAATGTGAGGTGATGTTTGTGAATGTGAATACTTATGTGAATTGATGTTTGTGAATGTATGTGAATATGTGGTGTAACACCCCTGGTGTTACTGTTACTAAAACTTGAGCATAACATCATCAACATTAGCATTTCATGTGTTTGATACACCTAGAATGCATTCACTAGGCTGAAGTTTCAAACAAGTTGTATTGATATGGCATTTTGCAAATAAAACCCTGGAGTAGGGTACTTAACCCTAAATGGTGTTTAGAAGGGTAAAACAAAATCCAAAAAGAGAAAATCCTAAAGCTTAAGTGAAATAGTCATAAAATGTTACTAAGAAGGGACCTAAATTACATTCACACCCCTAAAATACCAAAAACCCTAAAAAGGACCCTAGAAAACCCTAAACCTAAACCCTAGGGGGCTAAGTGCAAAATCAGTGCACTTTTGGACTAAAGTACAAAAACTATGAAAGTAAGGTATCTTAAGTCATATGGTTCACAATCATGAAGATTTGCAAGCTAAACCCTGAATTTTGGACCTATTTGCAAAAAGAACGTATTTGAGTTCTAAACCTAAGTCTGAAATTCAGTGACATTGGCTCAACTTTGGAGCTCTATATCTTCCAAATTATTGAGAATTTGCCCTAGGTCACCACATCAATTTTGTAGATCTATCAAAGGTGAACAACTTTGTTTAAGGGATTAAACATTGTTGTTATGAAGAATTTGCAGATAATTAAACCCAAAGTCAGGCTGTTAGGCTGTTTGATGTCTGAATTTCAGACTAACAGTACAACTGCAAGAACTTTGGGCACGAATTCTGGCATGATCGAGCAAGAATTTGCCTAGGGTTGCTATACCAAGATTATAGCTGGATCCTAGAGCTATAACTTTGCTAAAGACTGTCGATCATGTTACTACATAAAATTAAGAGAAAATTTGCCCTAAACTTTGGCTGTGAGGTGCACTAAATGAGGAATGGCCATGGTACAGTACTGAAGAAGATCGACTGCCATCCGTTCATCGTCGACGACCTCTCCGCCGCGATTCATGCCACCGCCGTCTCGATTCGTGCTCGGGGAGGAATGGATAACACCTGGGGATGGGTAAAAAGATCTGGGCGGGATGTATTGCGATTGCTAGCTGGTCCGGCCATCCTGTCCACTTGCCTCGCAGCCGGCCGAGTTTATCCTCACTAGAGCTCGTCGTTTCACTCAACCGTGCCACGCCGCAAAGCATTCTCCACATCGTAGGGATCATGGAGGATAGTCAGTTACCCCTCCTGCACCGTTTTCTCCTCGCTCGCCACAATACGCAGAGCACGGTGAAATATCCAAGTCGCCGTGAGCTGATCTCCAACCCAAATTCACTGGCCGCCGCTCACGATCACTATAAATTGAGTGCACCCGCGGCTCCATAGGGTAATCACGCATCTATTGCACCAATCCTTGCCCCGGATTATCCACCAGGGACCGAGAATTGCTCACTTCCCCCAATCAGGGTTTCCGCCACCGTAAAACGCACCTCGCCGTGGCCAGCCACTTCCAGGTTTGTTCATGCTCTCTGTTGCCTTGTTTCAGCATTAGTGTGCTTCCCTCATGCTCCTCAACCAATCCAATTACACTGAGTCCCCCTTAATTACCGGGAACGCGATACCCATTCGAGTGTCCGCGCTGTTTCCATGGACCGATCGATTCAATGTCCCATTGATGAAATTGTTTGAGGGGAAACCCTCGTTAGGTCTTGGATTTGATCTCTGCCAAAGTAGAACACTAGTCATCACGTGAATCATCCGATACATGCTCGCTGGAGTTCGTCCCTACGTGGTTCACCGTCGTGGACTTCGAACTGAGAAAGGATATAAGCACGGGGGTGTTCTTGTAGATGTCAGTGAGACATGTGAATAGCGCCAAGGACCACCACTCTAATTTTGAACCGGTAAGGGCGTTTTTGCAAAGTCATCGCGGGCACACGTGCGCGCGGGCGAATTCGCTCACTGCTGGGCTGCTTCGGCTGAAATGAGCCCAACACTGTTTAAGCTTTTCTCTTTTCTTTTTCTGTGAAACTTTAGAAATCTATAGAAAATTGTAGAAAAATGGTAAAAATGTAAAACCAATTTTGCTAAATTCCTAATTTTCATAGAATTTAATAAAAACAGTTTCATGATTTTTAGGTCAAATAGAGAATTTTGGAGCATTTAAAATAGCCTAAAACATTGTTTCTGGATTTTTAGAAAATAGATAATAACTCCAAAAAATCACTAAACTTTTTAGATGATCTTTATACATTATTTAGAAGCCTTGGGCAGAGTTTGGTATGATTCGGACCTTGTTTGATACTTAGGACCCAAAACCCTACCCCTACCCTTTGAATTCCTTTATTAACTCCGGAAACCCTAGGTTCTCGGAGAACCGTGAAGGAAAATTATATTCAAGACTTTAGAAAATAAACTTTTACTATCTTTGCACTCTCATGAGCATTACATGGGCATTCATTATTATGTATGGTTATATTTAGAAAACGAGGAAGAAGTTGAAGTAGAAGAAGAAAAGACTTCGCCACCACCACTCGAGGAACATCAGGCAGGCAACTGCTTTTATTTTGATATCTGCGGATCTGAGCCTGATTCACCTGTAAACCAAGGCAAGCCTCGGTGCATTCGCCACCTCCTTGATTCTTTTAAAATCTTTCTCACTTGCTTGATGCATTAGGTGATAGGAGTTGAATGCTAAAACAATTCATGCATTACCTTCCTTGAATTTGATTACCTTCCTTTGAATCCCTATTTTACAAACGGTTTTTACTATGCTTAGTCTTGCTCTAGCAAAACAAAATGTTTTGTTTTTACAAAAGATGATGTGGCAAAGTGGGAGGGATGTTTTCGAAAATAAAACTTGATGGTGAGTCCATCATGGCCATGATGGGTCAGCATCGGAAAAGATGTACCTCTATCAGGTACCAAACTTTGGGATTTGAAATGATTAAGCTGAGAACGGGCGGGTGACTTACACGAGAAGAGAGTCTCGGTGTAGTGTCTCCGTCTGAGTCGATTAAGGACCGTGTCGATGTAGGCCTGCTGACCGAGGACCCTTTAACTGGTCACATGCCTCGTCATGGGTAAGCTTTGCCTCGGGCAGACTAATACCAGAATAAGATACCACGCAATGGGAGTGGAGAGATGGCGAGAGTAGCGCGTACCCTACGTGGCAAGAGGCTGGACAGTGGTGTATCTGTGTTCTCATTTGGCGTGAACCTGATCTGGTCTTAAGAACCCCGGTGGCGGGTTGACATATGCAAGGGTTAAGTGCTACATATGTCGTGTGATCGGAGATCCTTAGCTGAGTATAATCGATTCGGATCTCCGTACCTTCGCGGTTATGAAGACTTGGTCACTGACCTATACGTAGAACTCCAGTAAAGATGAAGGGTTGTTAAGAAATTGGCTAGTGTAGGTCAAGTGATTGAACTAGGGTAGAAAGAACTCTAGTTACAGGTAATTAAACTTAACTTGACAAATAAAACTGGATTTTTAAGGATCCACTGTTAGTAAGCATTTCTGCAAACAGAGTCATTGATTATTGAGAAACCTTACCTTGACTCCCTTATAACCAGCATACCCTTGAGAGTCTTTTTTTAGTCGGGTAAGTCTTGCTGAGTAATTCCATACTCAGGGTTTTATTCCCTATTATTTTTAGGTGAGGAAGCAACAAACTTTTGTTGTTTCTGTTCCAAGGTGATCTCAAAAGAAGAAGACCAAGAGTAAAGCTGCGGGAGGAAAGGATCCTCCATAAAAACTTTTGTGTAAAACTTATCGGGAGGGGTTTTTGCCTCCCTTGGCTTGTAATAATAATACTCTGCACTCGTATGTTATATTCTGGTCTGTAAATATTAATCTTTGTCTTACTTTTAAATAAAGGTAAGTTAATGTAATGGCTTTCGCACTTTCGTAACTCCGATGCTTGTAATGTCTGCGTGACGGGTAAAACGCTCTTGGGAAAGGTAAGAAAAGTAGATACCGAACTTGTTAAGTGATTCAGGGGCACCTGTAGGGTTGTCTGAGGTCCGTTGCACAAGGACAACTATAGGTGGGCCTAATGACTTGGGAGGTTCCGTCACATGTGGTTGTATATGAAATCTGTGGTTTTCTCTGTAAATGTCAGAAATGTACAAAAATATAATTTTTTGCAACTGCTGAAATTCATTATGTCTGATGGCTTAACACAAGCCGTCGGACATAATACTTCATTATATCTGAAGGCTAACATAGGCCATCGGCTAATATAGGCCACCAGACATAATCGATGGACGACCGTTAACTGCCGTTACCGAGGATAAACGCCGATGGCCGAAAGGTGCCGTCAGACATAGCTTATGTCCAACGGCCACGGTCGGAAATAAGAGTATTTTTGACCCTTTACGACAGAGGGATGGGTACCGTCGATCATAAGCCTACGACCGTCTGTCGAAAATAACTTATGTCTGATGGCTTTAACTGTCGAAAATACCCTTTTTACTAAAGTGATGAACAAGCACCACCCACGTATATGTATTTCCTTTAATCTGGGTTGCTGCTGCTCGTTGGTAGTAGCATATTATTGACCAAACTTCTACCACGTCCTACAGTACAATCCTGCATGTATTAGAGTACGTCTGGTTTCACATCAGACACTTATTCACGTTGTGTTTGTTTTTTCAAAGAAGAATGTAAAAGTTCATGTACCCGAGCTCCAGGACATGCCATTTTTGTTTTCTTTTGTTTTTTTGCAAGCACCACGTAGCAGTTTAAAGCTAAATTCCACCGAATCTATCTCTATATGTGCATACACTCAGAACGTCTCCAAGACCCTCCTTAAAAATCATTTGGGAAGTCAATGCATGATTATGCCAAGTGATCGATGAACAAAATAAATAGAGGGTTCTATTTTTATCTTCCTCTCCAGTAGTTTTTAGTAATTAGAGAATCTCCAGGACTCTGATGTATAATTTACTTGCTAAACCAGAGACAAGTTAACAAAATAAGCACCAACCTTAATTTACCCCCTCCAATAGTTTACCATATGAACTTTCTAAAAAAACGAATTGTTTGGCGCATCAATTCCAGGTCAGTGCGGCCATCCACCATGTCCGTCGACAGATAGGTTGTCATTCTCGGTTCACCCCATCCACCATGTGTGTTAGTACCGGACCTTGTACATTATTCCCCATGATCTTCATGGGACAGCGACGGTAGAAGTGCTACACAAAAAACATTTGTCAGCTTATTCCTTTGGCTTTAATCTGTACCGGTTTCTACTATTTCTACAATATTTTTGTCTCTATAGATTGCAGCTGCAGCAGCCTGAACAGCTGGCTTCAATGGATACCAGACAATCGAAACTAAATGTCTTAGCTTATAGCCTCGGTTGCATGCACCGATATTAATTAATTGATATCTTTAATACCAATTGTTGAATATATGTTCAAGAGACAATCATGACATATGATAACACTAATGAGTCTTTATGGTAAAAACACATTAGTAAGGGTCTATATGTACCAAAGGTCTGGCATGCTTGAGAGAATCATATTAGCTACCGCTGTCTCTTCCTATGGTTGCAGACGCTCGATACGTCGACACCGCTTCTCTCGATATGCATGGTGTTAGCACACCGACATTACGATATTTCATCTTCACACGTATGGATATACCATGGTGACACTGTTGTTACTGTGGTGTTGATAAATAACGAACTTGTGGAGGATGGGCAAATGTGTTGTTGTTGGTACGCAAGGACATTCGATGACTTCCACTACATCAATGTGTCCTTCCACTGTGTTGCGCGTCTAGTAGTAGAAATGCATGATTCTGTAGTTACATGCAATCTTGGTTAAACATGGTAGATATGCTAGTGTGTATCGTGCATGATTTACATTAGTGGTACCAGAGCTAGGTCATGCACAATTTTTGATCTAGATTATTTGCATATAGGTGATACTCCTAGTATATTGCATCTATTTTTCTTTGGTTATAGCACCACTTAGGACAAATGAGGTAATTGCCGGTATAGTCGCATATCTCTACTGACTAGAATCACCGTAGGGATAACAATACATGTATCTTTTAGATTGAGAAAGTCAAGAAATCTGAATTGGATATACTGTTATGGCTCTATGTCACACAATTGTCAATATGATTGACAGTAAAAATAGAGACATTTAGCTTGTCTCGAAATCAACTAGATTTGATTAATCTGGTGATATTTATATAGAGCTTTCAGTGATGTGACCAGGAATTTCTGAGTGTACGACACAGATTATTTGGACAAACCATTTTCATACCGCATGGTAGTATCCGACTCTCCACCTAGCATGGTTTTATAGAGAATATTATGAATAATATGACCCAAATATAGAAACCACATATAGGACTTGATGATGTAGATCACCATGATAAATGGATGACTTCTATCCTACATTTAATATAATTATCTGCGATGGTTTATTTTCCTACCTTACTATCCACCCATGTACTAAATATGATAGGATAGTTTCCCTAAAAAATTAAAGAGTTTATTTTGATACCCTTCCAATTACTATGTTTATATAGATTCTAATCATCACTTGGTGGGCCTACCAAAGCAAAGTCTCATTGATTATTTTAATCTAATAGGGTAAGTCCTAGACAGTTGCTAAAGATGAAGGGCAAAGGTGAGGGCAAGGCTAAAGATGAGATCTCAAAGCTAAATGCAAAGTCTAAGTCTGGCCTTTCTTCTAAAGACAAAAATTTCATTGTGGTGACCTTGAGAAACGGTCTAGGAACTACAAGAAGTACTTACAAGATTAAGGAAATTGAGACTTCTATTTTGTGTATATATGTTATTGAAATTAATCTGGCTATTTCTTTTAGTGAATCATGGGTATTTGATATCAGATCGATGATTCATACTTGCAAATCATTGCAAGGACTAAAAAGGACTAGAATATTTGCTACAAATGAGTTGAATATGTGTGTAGGCAATAGAGCAAAGGTTGTTGCACTAGCCATCGACACTTATCAAGTGCCACTTGTACACATTTTAGAAAGATCTTAACAAATACCTAATCCAGAGAATTCCTAATTTTCAATAGCAATAGATATCTAAGTTTTATAGCTTGCCATGGTTATTATTGTAGAAGATTTTCAAACCTTGCCTTATGCCCTCATTTCATGGCTTCATGATTGTTATAGAAATTTCTAAATTTTTTGTTTTGTTTCTGTTGGTACCTCAAGATTGGGGCACCCACTACTGCTGGATCAAGGTGGACCCTCCAGGATCGTTGGAGCTTTGTCTTCTAGTTGCACTGGACAGTCCGGTGCCGCACCGGACATGTACTGTTCACTGTCCGATGCGCCTCTGGCGGCTGCTCTGACTTCTGCGCGCACTGTCCGCGCACTATAGCGTTTATAGGTGTTCGTTGCAGTCGACCGTTGCACTGTTAGCCGTTGCTCCGCTGGTGCACCGGATAGTTCGGTGGCACACCGGACAATCTGGTGAATTATAGTGGAGCGACGCCTGAGAAACCCGAAGGTGGCGAGTTTGGAGTTGTACGGTCCTGGTGCACCGGACACTGTCTGGTGGCATACCAGACAGTCCGGTGTGCCAGATCAGGGCACCCTTCGGTTCCTTTGCTCCTTTGCTTTTGAACCCTAACTTTGATCTTTTATTGGTTTGCGTTGAACCTTTATGCACCTGTGGAATATATAATCTAGAACAAACTAGTTAGTCCAATCATTTGTGTTGGGCATTCAACCACCAAAATTATTTATAGGAAAAGGTTAAACCTTATTTCCCTTTCAATCTCCCCCTTTTTGGTGATTGATGCCAACACAAACCAAAGAAAATATATAAGTGCAGAATTGAACTAGTTTGCATAAGGTAAGTGCATAGGTTACTTAGAATTAAATCAATTTATACTTTTACTTGATATGCATGGTTGCTTTCTTTTATTTTAACATTTTGGACCACATTTGCACCACTTGTTTTGTTTTTTGCAAATCTTTTTGGAAATTCTTTTTCAAAGTCTTTTGCAAATAGTCAAAGGTATATGAATAAGATTGTAAGAAGCATTTTCAAGATTTGAAATTTCTCCCCCTGTTTCAAATGCTTTTCCTTTGACTAAACAAAACTCCCCCTGAATAAAATTCTCCTCTTAGCTTTCAAGAGGGTTTTAAATAGATATCAATTGGAAATATATTTAGATGCTAATTTTGAAAATATACCAATTGAAAATCAACATACCAATTTGAAATTAAACATACCAATTTAAAAAATTTCAAAAAGTGGTGGTGCGGTCCTTTTGCTTTGGGCTTAATATTTCTCCCCCTTTGGCATTAATCGCCAAAAACGGAGACTTTGTGAGCCATTTATACTTTCTCCCCATTGGTAAATGAAATATGAGTGAAAGATTATACCAAATTTGGACAGTGATGCGGAGTGACGGCGAAGGATAAACGATACCGTTAGAGTGGAGTGGAAGCCTTGTCTTCGCCGAAGACTCCATTTCCCTTTCAATCTACGACTTAGCATAGAAATACACTTGAAAACACATTAGTCGTAGCCACGAAAGAGATATGATCAAAGGTATACAAATGAGCTATGTGTGTAATGTTTCAATCAAAGTTTCGAGAATCAAGAATATTTAGCTCATTCCTAAGTTTGCTAAAGGTTTTATCATCTAATGGTTTGGTAAAGATATCGACTAATTGTTCTTTGGTGCTAACATAAGCAATCTCGATATCACCCCTTTGTTGGTGATCCCTCAAAAAGTGATACCGAATGTCTATGTGCTTAGTGCGGCTGTGTTCAACGGGATTATCCGCCATGCAGATAGCACTCTCATTGTCACATAGGAGAGGGACTTTGCTCAATTTGTAGCCATAGTCCCTAAGGTTTTGCCTCATCCAAAGTAATTGCACACAACAATGTCCTGCGGCAATATACTTGGCTTCGGCGGTAGAAAGAGCTATTGAGTTTTGTTTCTTTGAAGTCCAAGACACCAGGGATCTCCCTAGAAACTGACAAGTCCCTGATGTGCTCTTCCTATCAATTTTACACCCTGCCCAATTGGCATCTGAATATCCTATTAAATCAAAGGTGGATCCCTTGGGGTACCAAAGACCAAATTTAGGAGTGTAAACTAAATATCTCATGATTCTTTTCACGGCCCTAAGGTGAACTTCCTTAGGATCGGCTTGGAATCTTGCACACATGCATATAGAAAGCATACTATCTGGTCGAGATGCACATAAATAGAGTAAAGATCCTATCATCGACCGGTATACCTTTTGGTCTACGGATTTACCTCCCGTGTCGAGGTCGAGATGCCCATTAGTTCCCATGGGTGTCCTGATGGGCTTGGCATCCTTCATTCCAAACTTGTTGAGTATGTCTTGAATGTACTTTGTTTGGCTGATGAAGGTGCCATCTTGGAGTTGCTTGACTTGAAATCCTAGAAAATATTTCAACTTCCCCATCATAGACATCTCGAATTTCGGAATCATGATCCTACTAAACTCTTCACAAGTAGATTTGTTAGTAGACCCAAATATAATATCATCAACATAAATTTGGCATACAAACAAAACTTTTGAAATGGTTTTAGTAAAGAGAGTAGGATCGGCTTTACTGACTCTGAAGCCATTAGTGATAAGAAAATCTCTTAGGCATTCATACCATGCTGTTGGGGCTTGCTTGAGCCCATAAAGCGCCTTTGAGAGTTTATAAACATGGTTAGGGTACTCACTATCTTCAAAGCCGAGAGGTTGCTCAACATAGACCTATTCGCCCCATTTGATCACTTTTTTGGTCCTTCAGGATCTAATAGTTATGTATAATTTAGAGTCTCTTGTTTAATGGCCAGATATTTCTAATTAATCTAAGAATTTATGATATTTTTTAATTTTTTATCATGTCTGATGAGAATTAACATAAAGGCTCAATTGGGTCCTGAATTAATAATAGAGTGAAAATTAATCCAGAGGCTCTATTAGAACCTTCAATTAGTAATACCAAGATATATATAAGATAGTAGAGTATAGTTTAAATGTTGGCATTGTTCATTCTTTCTTTTGTTATTTAATTTATGCTTTCCACGGTGGTTAGTGGTTACTTCTGAAGGGTCCAAATAATGCATGAAGAGTTTGAGGACAAGAAGTCTGCCCTAAAAATAGCGATGCAAAGGCATGGTGTCCAAGCCATACATATAGCGCACTAATTTTATCAGCAGAACAATGGTATTTATAGGTCCTAGTGCCCAGGCAACAAGAGACACGAATAAAGCATCGATCACGACAAGATGGCGTGCACAAACAATGCGATGAGAGCCTTGTTCCTCCTGGTCCTCTTCTGCATCGTGCATGGTGAGAAGGAAGAGTCAAAGGGCATCGATGCGAAAGCGTCCGGGCCTGGTGGGTCCTTCGACATCACCAAGTTGGGCGCCTCCGGCAATGGCAAGACAGACAGCACGAAGGCTGTGCAGGAGGCATGGGCATCGGCGTGCGGCGGCACTGGGAAGCAGACAATCCTCATACCCAAGGGTGACTTCCTTGTCGGACAACTCAACTTCACAGGCCCTTGCAAGGGCGACGTGACCATCCAGGTGGATGGCAATCTGCTGGCGACCACGGACCTAAGCCAGTACAAGGACCATGGTAATTGGATCGAGATTCTACGTGTGGATAACCTGGTCATCACCGGCAAGGGAAACCTTGACGGGCAGGGCCCAGCCGTGTGGAGCAAGAACTCCTGCACCAAGAAGTACGACTGCAAGATCCTTCCCAACTCGCTGGTGATGGACTTCGTGAACAACGGGGAGGTGTCCGGGGTCACGCTGCTCAACTCCAAGTTCTTCCACATGAACATGTACCGGTGCAAGGACATGCTGATCAAGGACGTGACCGTGACGGCGCCCGGGGACAGCCCCAACACGGATGGCATCCACATGGGCGACTCATCCGGGATCACGATCACCAACACCGTCATTGGCGTCGGTGACGACTGCATCTCCATCGGCCCCGGGACCTCCAAGGTGAACATCACCGGCGTGACCTGCGGCCCTGGCCACGGCATCAGCATCGGCAGCCTAGGGCGGTACAAGGACGAGAAGGACGTCACGGACATCAACGTCAAGGATTGCACTCTTAAGAAGACGATGTTCGGCGTCCGCATCAAGGCGTACGAGGACGCCGCCTCCGTGCTCACCGTCTCCAAGATCCACTACGAGAATATCAAGATGGAGGACTCAGCCAACCCCATCTTCATCGACATGAAGTACTGCCCCAACAAGTTGTGTACTGCCAACGGCGCCTCCAAGGTCACCGTCAAGGATGTCACCTTCAAGAACATCACCGGCACCTCCTCCACCCCGGAGGCCGTTAGCCTGCTCTGCACTGCCAAGGTCCCATGCACCGGCGTCACCATGGATGACGTCAACGTCGAGTATAGCGGCACCAACAACAAGACCATGGCTATATGCACGAACGCCAAGGGCAGCACCAAGGGTTGCCTCAAGGAGCTTGCATGCTTCTAGACCCTCCATCGACTGACCCATCTCTCTAGTTATAATTTTTCTCTCGTCCTTGCATTGCCCATTAGATGCTATCCATTGGTAACGCACAACAGTAAAACGACAGACATCCGACAGCTATATTATGTTCGACGGTGTAACACCCTGAATTTGAGGGTATAAAATTTCTTCTCCAAATACCAACCAAATTTAGGGGTTACCTCTTGTCTCTCTCTCTCTTTTCCTTTTGATTAAAAGTAAGTGAATTAGGCGAGGGTTTAATTATTTATTTTGTCAAAACTTATGTGAGTCATGAAATGTTGCATCATGTTGAGCCTAAATTATTCTTTTGTTTGATGCACATGTTTGAATTGGTTTGAATTTGAAATTTGGTTTGAGTTTGATTTGAAAACCATAGAGAAATTAAAATAGAAAAGACATTAGAAATTTCAAAAAAAGAAAAGGAAAGCAGCTCAAACCTCCTCCCTCCTTGGCCTTTCGGCCCATCCAGCCCAATTAACCGCCCGCATCCGCTGACAAGCGGGCCCCACCTATCGGCGCCACGCTCGCTCGCCCTCTCCCTCTCTTCTCAGTGGGACCGCCTCGTCAGCACCGCGCGTTCCCTCGCTGACTCGCGACCCCTATTGTCAGACCCATCCCCTCCCCTACAACTGTCGCGCCTGTGCCCATGGCGTGCCCCATGCGGTCAAAGCGTGCCCACGTCCCCACGACCTGCCCATGTCACCCGAGTGCTAGGTGAAGACCCCGAACACTCCCTCAGCTCACCCCTGCCTCACACTCGCTCTTTCCCTACCCTCGCACTCACCCAGCCGCAGCGCCGCCCCCCGCTGTTGCTTCACCTTTCTGCTGTCGCCGCTGGACTTCTGACAGCGCTTTGGCCATGGTGAGCTTTGCCTGAGCTTGGCGCACCGGGAAAACACGGTTGTTTCCCCTTTCCTTAAATCCTCTACCCGATCTGCGCTCTACCTCTCCCCTGCGCAGGTCGGAGCTCGCCGCCGTCGTGATTCTTCAATGTCCGGCCAACCAGAGCCCCATCGCGCCGTGCCAAGCTGCCCGAAGCACCGTATCTGGGTAAGTGACATTCTTGTGTCCCTCTTTTGCGCCAATTCTGCTATGCGTGGGGGATTTCGGCCGACGAAGTTGCCCCTCGCCGCGCCGCAGCATCTTCACGGCGTTCGACCACTACAACCCCTCCCTGAGCCCTAACTTAGGCCTAGAGCACCCCCACCCTCTCCCCGGAGCCTATGCCGACCACAGAGCGCCGGTTTAACCCTCACCGCGACAGGTATTGCTCGCCAGAGTAACCTTGGGTTCGCCCGAGGATCCCCCTCCACCGTCTGCCCATCTTAGTCCTATTCTCGGCACCCAGACCTTGCCATAGTGCTTGCCGAGTCCTCCCCAACCTCTCTGGCTACCCAGACCAACCCCCAGTGCCTTAGAAGCCCCGGTCTGCCTAACCTCCGGCGACTGCGCCGCCGTGTCCGCGGAGAGCACCACCCCTAGCTGACCAGAGGAGACTAAACCCCTCGTGCCGAATTCGAACCACCCAGTCTTGATCTGACGGCCTGAAGTCGTGGATAACAGTTCACGTTGTTTCTGGAACCAGAGCCATCAATCTACAATCCAGTGGCCAACGCGCCCCGTGTCCTCTTCAAACTGCTGACCCATGGGCCCTGTGTGTCAGTGCCTCAACCCACCCGAGCCCACCTATCAAGAGCCTGCGCCCTCGCTCGTTATTCTAATCTGGACCTTTGGTCGGAGATCGGACGGCTAGCGCAACCCCATACCCCTTTGTGTGGCAGTTTTGCTAAAGAGACCCTCGCTTCTTAGAAATCAACCCGCTGTCCCTGGTTTTCACGCGTAGGCCTCTGTAATCTTACGGATTGAACCCTAGACTTCTATTTATTCACAAATTTAGGCCTAATTTTGTATTTTAAACTTCAAAACTTGTTTATTTCATATCTTTTGCATATGAACTTCAAATTGAGTGATTCAAATTGCAAAATGTTCATAGGATTATTCTTTGTCCAAATAAATTATGATCATTCACTGTCTGTACATGTTAATTTTATGCCTAGACTATAGGTTAGTATATGTAATAGTTTGTTTACTAAATAAGAAAATAAAAAGGAAAACCCTAATGGTAATTAGATTTTAACCTTGTGAGATTAATAATATGTAATGTATGAATTTATCCCTGGTATAATTTTGTGTCTCACTAAAATTAGTGGAATTAAAATTATGCAATCCATGGAGATAGATAATATTTAGGGAATCACAAACCACTAGTGTGCCAGTTCACTCTAGCACCTAAGTTGACCTTTTGTGTTTACATTGCTCTGTCAAACTTGTGTCCACTTGGTTTTATATGTTTGGTGTATTTTTCATTTGTCTTTATCCAATTGCATTGAATGCATGATCGCTTTGTGTCGGCGTTTCGAGACAGGGGGGTCCCTAAGCCGACGAGTGAGTGTGCTGCGTGCTACAGCCCAGATGGGTCGAGCGCGTGGGCGAGCGCGAAGGGGGGAGAGGCGAGGTGGCCGGAGTCGAGCGTGAGAGAGGTGGAAGTCCCGCGGCCTTCGTGTTCGTCCCGCGCCCAGGTCGGGTGCGCTTGCAGTAGGGGGGTTACAAGCGTCCACGCGGGTGAGGGAAGCGAGCGGCCCAAGAGAGCGCCTGTCCCGTCCTCGGTCCCGCGCGGCCAACCCTTTCTAAGAAGGCCCTGGTCCTCCCTTTTATAGTCGTAAGGAGAGGATCCAGGTGTACAATGGGGGGTGTAGCAGAGTGTTACGTGTCTAGCGGAGGGAGAGCTAGCGCCCTAGGTACATGCCAATGTGGCAGCCGGAGAGATCTGGGCACCCTGCTGGCGTGATGTCGTGGCTGTCGGAGGTGCGGCGGAGCCTGGCGGAGGGACAGCTGTTGGAGCGGTCGAGTCCCTGCTGACGTCGTCCTGCTTCCGTAAGAGAGCTGGGGGCCGCCGTCGTCGTAGAGCTTGTGGAGCGCCATCATTGCCCCTCCGGCGGAGCTGGCCGGATGGGACGCCGGTCTTGTTCTCCGTGACCCGAGTCGATTCGGGGTAGGATGATGATGGCGCTTCCTGTTGACGTGGCGGTCTGTGCCCTAGGCAGGGCGACGTGGGGGTTCCTCCGAAGCCGAGGTTGAGTCTACCTTCCGTTGCCGTGGCCGAGCCCGAGCCATGGGGTCGGGCGAGGCGGAAGTCGTTCGGCCGAGGCCAGGGCGGAGTCCGAGCCCTGGGGTCGGGCGAGGCGGAGTTTCGTCGTCTTCCGGGTCTTAGCCCGAGTCCGAGCCCTGGGGTCGGGCGGAGCGGAGTTTCGTCGTCTTCCGGGTCTTAGCCTGAGTCCGAGCCCTGGGGTCGGGCGGAGCGGAGTTTCGTCGTCTTCCGGGTCTTAGCCCGAGTCCGAGCCCTGGGGTCGGGCGGAGCGGAGTTCGCCGTCTTCCGGGTCTTAGCCCGAGTCCGAGCCCTGGGGTCGGGCGGAGCGGAGTTCGCCGTCTTCCGGGTCTTAGCCCGAGTCCGAGCCCTGGGGTCGGGCGGAGCGGAGTTCGCCGTCTTCCGGGTCTTAGCCCGAGTCCGAGCCCTGGGGTCGGGCGGAGCGGAGTTCGCCGTCTTCCGGGTCTTAGCCCGAGTCCGAGCCCTGGGGTCGGGCGGAGCGGAGTTCGCCGTCTTCCGGGTCTTAGCCCGAGTCCGAGCCCTGGGGTCGGGCGGGGCGGAGTTCGCCGTGGTGCCTTTGGCAAGGCCTGACTGCCTGTCAGACTCACTCTGTCGAGTGGCACTGCAGTCGGAGTGGCGCAGGCGGCGCTGTCCTTCTGTCAGACTGGCCAGTGGAGCGGTGGAGTGACGGCGGTCACTTCGGCTCTGCCGGGGGCGCGTGTCAGGATGAAGGTGTCAGGCCACCTTTGCGTTAAATGCCCCTGCAATTTGGTCAGTCGGTGTGGCGATTTAGTCAAGGTTGCTTCTGAGCGAAGCCAAGGCCTCGGGCGAGCCGGTGATGTGTCCGCCATAAAAAGGGGGCCTCGGGCGAGACGGAAGTCTCTCGAGGTCGGCTGCCCTTGGCCGAGGCTAGGCTCGGGTGAAGCGTGATCGAGTCACTCGTGTAGACTGATCCCTGACTTAATCGTACCCATCAGGCCTTTGCAGCTTTATGCTGATGGGGGTTACCAGCTGAGAATTAGGCGTCTTGAGGGTACCCCTAATTATGGTCCCCGACAGTAGCCCCCGAGCCTCGAAGGGAGTGTTAGCACTCGCTTGGAGGCTTTTGTCGCACTTTTTTGCAAGGGGACCAGCCTTTCTCGGTTGCATTTCGTTCCGGTGGGTGCGCGCGAGCGCACCCGCCGGGTGTAGCCCCCGAGGCCTCGGAGGAGTGGTTACACTCCTTCGAGGTCTTAATACCTCGCGCAATGCTTTGGCTGGTCTGGTCGTTCCCTCATGCGAACTGGCCGTAGCCCGGGTGCACGGTCGGGGTCCAAGCTCTCGGGCTGGTATGTTGACGCTGTCGACGATTTGGCCGGAGCCGGTTTTTGCGAGAGCAGCCCCCGAGCCTCTTTACAGGGCGAGAGGGCGATCAGGGACAGACTCGACTTTTTACATACGCCCCTACGTCGCCTTTCTGCAAGGAGGAGGGGGGAGTGCGCCATGTTACCCTCGATGGGCACCGAACATGGTGTCTCCGGTGAGCTGCAAGCGGGTAATCCGAGTGGACGTCCGTGCCCCGTTCGTTGGGGGTCGGCTAGGGGCCCAGAGGCACGCCCAAAAGTACCTGCGGGTGATTTGCCGGACCCGGTCCCCTGGCGACGGGGTCCGAGGGCTCGATGCCTCCCTCCGATGGGATTCCGTTACAAGATCGTTCCCGCTGGTCTCGGAAATGTCCTAGGGTACCTCGGGAGCGCAGCCCGAGCCTTGGTTATGTATCGAACGTACCCCTGGTCATCCCTCGCTCGGTGTCTGAGGCGACTGTGAACCCTTCGGGGGCCAGCCTTCGAACCCCTGATCAGTAATGGGCGCGGAGCCCGAGTAGCCTGAGGCGGCCATGGAACCCTTCGGGGGGCTGGCCTTCGAACCCCTGACCAGTAGTGGGTGTCGGGCCCACGCGATCTGAGGCGGCTGTTGAACCCTTCGGAGGGCCAGCCTTCGAACCCCTGATCAGTAGTGGGGGGCTCGGAGCCCGGTTCCTTCGCGGAGAAGGATCCCTTTCGGGGTATCCCCCTTTCCAGGTCCCTGTTGCAAGAGATAGAGAAAGAGGAAAACGGAAAAGGATACGAAATCGGACGACGTGGCGTACCTTTTCTGACGCGGTTATTACGGCGAAGGTGAAGCGTCGCGCGCTCCTCCCGTCAGAGGCGCCGCCTGTCCCGCCGCGGAGTTAATGCGATGGGGCGAGTGGTTGGCGGGGCGGCCGTTGCGCGCGTGCGATCCGTTCGAGGAACGGGTCACGGGTGCACCGTCTCCACGCCGTGAGAGGAGGCTCTCTTGCTGTCCTAGGATGGGACGTGAGCCTGGCTGACGACGTGACCGCTGCGCCCGCCCGCCTGCCACCGCTATTACTGCCGGCCCACTTTCGGTCGCTTTGACCGACGCGCCAGGCTGGCGCTGATGGGTCGCCTCGAGTCGCGGCATTGGCTCCGCAACCGAAGAGGCGCGATGGTGGCACAAGTGGCGGTGCGGTTGCTTGCATGCAGCAACTGGCGCGCCGGTTGCTCGACGCGCGGGCCTGGGTTCCCAAGCTGGCGTGTCAGAAGTTGGAGAAGCGCGCCCATTTGGCGCGGTTGCATGCCGCCTGCATGGCTGCCCGCCCCTTCTGCCCGTTGGTCTAGGCGAAAATGGGGGGTCGCTTGTAACCGCTGGACGGTCGTGCGACCACGCGCGGCGGTTTGGCTTCTTCTGCCCTGAGCCGGCTTGCATGACATGCGGGACCCAGCCCCCGAGTCGCAGGGGAGGGCCTTGGAGCATGTTGGAGAAGACTCAGCCCGTGGCGCCTGGGGGCACACGTAGGGAGAGTTGCCTTTAAAAGGAGGGAGACTCCTTTCGGAAGGCAACCATGTCTTCTTCCTCCCTTAAGCGTCGCGTCTTCCCATCTTCCAAGCCCCCGGATGGGGGGTATCCGCCGCCTTTCCGCCTCCTCGTTGGAGGAACGCAACTCCATGGGAGTTGGTACCTCTCAGCCATCGTTCGGCTTCAAGGATTTTCATCACGCAGCCTGGCCACGCTCCGCCACCGGTGGCCACCCAAGATGGTGACCTCTAGTTCGACGGTGGGGAAAGCGGGCCAGGCCGCGGCCTCTACTCCTCCCTCGGCCTCAAGGATTTTCGTCATCCAGGCCAAGATGGAAGATGAGGCGAGTCGGGGGGCCGCCCCCGCGTGGGTCGGCTGCCCTTTTCTTCCCCCCGCGCCCGGGGGTGAAGGGCGTCCTTGAGCCCCACGGAGACTTCCTCCAGCCATGCCGGGATATGTAGGGCGCTAGTGGCCCTGGATCTCCGTCTCCCTGCCTGAATGGCTGGTTCTCGTCCTCAGCGGGGGGGGGGAGTCCTCCTGCCGTGACACCTGCCCCAAAGCTGCTGCCTAAGCCGCTTCGCTGTCTAGGGCAGGGGTGGTTGTCGTCGCGGTTGGAACGGGCGGCAGCGAGCCGCTCATCGTTCTTCAGTTACTCCGCAGGCCTTCCCCCTCGGAGGGGGGTTGTTCGTACCTGCGGAGGTGGGAACCGGAGTTCCGTTGGTAGTGGCATCTCGAATGCCAGTGTTTTTTGTTCATTGTGGCTGTCGGGGCCTGAACATGTATGTAATTTCGGCACGGAGCCGTGTTTTTTCCTCATTTTCGAGCACTAAGTCTCGCCTGTTGATTATCTGAACCGCTTTACCAAGCATGAGTCGCCCCGTGTCAAGGTGACGGGTGAGGTATCCGTATCCCGGAGGCGTAGGAATCCCTCGGCCCGTTCGGCCTTGTTGTCTGGGGTTCCTCTAGCTTAGTTAAAGAGACCCCTCGGCCGCCCTTCGGTGGACCGAGGCCAGGGGTAGCGATATCAGTATGAACAGAGGCGGAGTTGGCTCGAGAATGGGAACCTGGTCGGCCGGAGCCTAGCCGTGTTGTCCGTCAGCTTTGCCGACGCCGAAGTCGATCAGTCGAGGCCTCGGGTCGGGCTGGCGCCCTTGGAAGCCGGTTGACCGAGGCCCCAGGGGTAACCGGTCGAGCCGCCTGCTCGGGCCGGATTCCCGGAGGAGCCCCTGGGCCGCGTCGCCGCCCGAGGCTGGGTCGGGCTTTGCTGGAGACGTCGTCGATGCCGAGGGTGCTACGGCTCCCTTCAGCGTGAAGACCCGAGCCTGCAGGATCAGATCATCTTGTAGCGTGTGCTTTCTGCGGCCGCCGAGGCCAGAAAAAACACACCCTCGCCACGCTTGCGAAGCTGCGCCTTTTTCCCTCTTGTTTCGAGCATCTGGACTCTGTCGGTAATAGGGATGTTTGTGTGAGCGAGAGTTGCTTTTCGTGGAAGGGACGAGTGAGGTATCCGTATCCCAAAGGCGTGGGAATCCCTCGGCTCAGTCGGCCTTGCCGCTTACGCGTACTTTCATCCGTCCATGAGGCCCTGTCCCCGACTTAGTCGAGAAAGCTTGAAGGACTGCTTCGGCAGGAGAGCTTCCGAGCGTGAAGACTTGTTTGGTCCACGGAGTCGCTTTATCCGAGCGCAAGTTACTTATCGCAGAAGGTGATGAGTGAGGTATCCGTATCCCGGAGGCGTAGGAGTCCCTCGGCTCGGTCAGCCTTGGCTGCTTACGTGTACTCCGTCGTTTCCAGGATCCGCTTTCCGAAGTAGTCAAGAAGCACGAAAGAAATCCTGCCAAAAAGAGATCCTTTTTCGAGGAAAAATTCGACGCAGAGGGGGTCTCCCCCTTTTAGCCCCCGAGGGAGGGTCGGGCTTTGCCGAGGCTAGGCCGACCCTTCCTTGACGACTAAACTTTGCGTAGGCGCGAGGTATATGAACAACTTGAAAACATCTTAAGGGTAGAAGCGACGTAGCTGTTTGATGTT